>NW_008705215.1:560843-588078 GCF_000326865.2 Helobdella robusta | reverse complement strand
TACATATATATATATATATATATATATATATATATATATATATATATATATATATATATATATATATATATATATATATATATATATATATATATATATATATATATATATATATATATATATACAAACATATAATGTATGTATTATCCATCTACAGGTCAGCTAAAATTTATAAACATCATCGCCATTTTAAAACATTCAGCTCCTGGACCATCGGAAACGATACTGAGACTTGTCCAAACAAGCCTCAGAGTACATGCACAGCACACACAGGCATGCAGTCGTTGTTGTTGTTGCTGCCTCATTCTGTGGGACCCCTAGGGCTCCAATCGAGGCCGGAGCCAAACCGCCACTGCAATTGGGTTTCTCCAGAGATCTATTGGTTGTAGTTTTGTGGACAGCTAAACAGATGCGGTACATCATCTGTATGATTGTTGCAGAAAGGACAGATGTTGAGGTGCCCACTGTCGATTCTGTTTTTGTAGCTGTTTAGAAGAATACTATGGCCAGAACGGAGTTGGGCTAGGGTCCGTCAGATTGCCCTGGGAAGTGATTCTTCTGTTGGATCTATTTTTGGTGTAGGTGGAGGCCATCCGTCAAGCTACAACAACGGCGACGGCATGCAGTTATACTCGTGTGCATAGCAACCTGCAAGCAACCATGATCAGTGAGCCAGTGAAGTAAAAGTGTAGTGAGACTGTCGGAGTTGTGGAGACTAGTGGAAATACTGCCAATGATGCTGTTTTGATGTTGCTGCAACAAACAGAGACGTTCGTGGTACTCTCGTTTGCCATCATTCACCCATTGGAGAGATTCAAAGGTTCGAAAATCCATTGAGACCATAGTGCAACAGTGTAGACCCCGATGACAAAAATGACAAAGAGACAAAGATGCACATGTTTGTAATTTACTGAAATATAAAAATCTTTAAAAAAAATTTTTGCATTGCTTTTACACTTGCTATTATTATTATTATTGTTAGCGGGGACATTAAAAGCGTTGTTGTTGTTGCTTTCACCAAATGTATGAATGCAAAATAAGGAAGAAAAAAATGCCAGCTGAAGCATGGAGGCACCTGGTCAGGCCCTCCATTATGAATATTTACATCATCAACGTGGGATATTCACCTCTGCAAGGATGTCATTCCAAGTAGAAATATCAAGTCATATCAATTACCACTGCAACAAAACACTCTAGTTCACTAAGATTGCATTGAATGCATAAATACATGAATGAATAAATGTGGATAAATGATTGAATGAATCAATGAAAGAACCAATGAATAAACAAACAAATAAATGAATAAACGACGAAAAATGGATAAATGAATGAAAGGGTGAATGATTAACAAATAAATGTGTGAATAGATAAATCAATTAATTAATAAATGAATATGTGAATAAATGAATAAATGAATGGGTTAATTAATGAAAAAAAACGAAAGAATGAGTGAAGGGATAAACTAAACCAGCAAATAAATAAATGAATGCAGCACAAATGTACATGAATGCACTTATATATAAATATCCAGAATCTCCATATCTTCTTCCACACCAATTATAGAAATTCAGGCAATCAAATAAACATCAGGCAGATTTTTCCCTGTGCAAAGTGTCATCTCAGCAACAGTGCCATCTTCGTAGAGCTCCGATAAAACCTACCTTACCTCTTTCCAAAATATCCAAGTTGCCCTCATCCTGGTTCTCAAATATCAATGCCTTCATCCTTTCGATATTCCATCCATCCATGCACGTGAATTAACGTTTCACCATCCAACCAAATTACATCTAATTAGTGTATGTCTGTTCTATTTGTATACAAATGTGCATGTGGATGTGTGTGTGTGTCTGCAGTGTTAGCATGCATGCATGGAGGGATGGGCAGACAATGTGACAACAAGTTGGTGTAATTGTCAAGTGGATGTGCTTACTTACCAAAAATTAAGTCCATTGTGTATGTTAGGATTGTTTCAATAAACTCATAACATGAACAAGCAGCTAATCCTTCAAGCCTTGTCACCTTTCACCTTTAAGCTGATCACATCACATGACCACCACACTAAACTATGAATTTTTATCACATGACCACCTCGTTCAACTATGAACCTTCAATCACGTGACCACAGCATTCCACCATTATTCTCCACTTTCAAATTTCCCATGGAATACCACAATAATTATTATTTTGAACATCTATGAAAATACGTATAATACAGAGGGTACTAAGCCCTTTCAAGTTACACATTTTTAATGTAGATGCATAAAATATATTATACATATTTAATTATATATATTATTTGAGGCATTTAGCATTTCTCAAAGAATAATAAAAATATATTAATAATACAGAGTAATGATGCAAATTATGAATCCACATAAAATTAACGGAACCTACATACAAATGTTTTTCAATGGAGAACACGTTAACACAGCTGGAAAACATGAGAAAAATAAAAAAGGAGCTGTATAAAACTTTTCAGTTTGAAACCGGTGTCCCAGTGGGAGAAATCAAGTGATTTACAAAATCACAATCAAAATGTTTTAATGAGTTTTGAATGTATTTTATGTCAAACATTCAGGTTGTAGGTTTCAAGTGAAAAAATTATAAATAAATCAAGTCAAATATTAAAAAACTATGCCTCAATTTAACAAAAGAATCTGATTAATTCTGAAAAAATTTCTGAAATAATTAATTATAAAAATATTTCAAAAAAAGTAAAAAAATCCCATTAAAAAATTTAAACAATTTACTACTAGAAGATTTTAATAATTTGAAAACATGGGATCTATCTACTTGTGTGACAACAGAAGATTTGACAGCCATCCTGTTGACCGGGGCCGACACATTGTTGTTGTTGTTCCACTTGTTAGGTGGGGCCGGGCAATAGTTTGACGATAAGCCGTCTTCAGAACTGAGAGGAGGAAATGCTTCTGCATAAGTTGGCTCATAAGCCTCATCAACTATGGAGTTGCCAATATGGTGGTTAGTCGTCTCGTTGTTAAGCGTATCAGCCATTGTAGCAAATTTCAAATAACAGTATGGTCTGAGTGGAAGAAAAGAAGGAAATTTTTAAAACAATTAGAAATAAAGACTTTTTAACGTTTTTGCTACAGGTTCATCTAATTTTTACATTTTAGAAAATGTACAACTGTAACAAATAAATAACAATAAAACAGCTTTTTATTTTTGTTTATCTTAGTTTAGTTAGTGTAGTTTAGTGTTAGTCCCTTAAAAATTTAAACTTTAAAGCCCAATAGTTTTCTTCAGTTTGTGGTAATACTTACTACGAATTAATTAAATTAACAAAAACTAATTTAATATTACAATTAATTAATTTTCAAGAAAAAAATTTTTGAAACATTTTTTCATTTGCCACGTAGGGTAGGTTTGCAGGTTTTAAATTACTAAACTAAAATTAATCTAACTGTTAATTCTAAAAATAAATACGTCAATAATTTTCTTAAAAGTTTCTCAAAAACAGTAAAATTAATTAATTCATCAAGAAGATGACACACTGGCCGTTATTTAGAACGAATGGACATTAAAATTAAATTATTAAAGACATGTAAACGTAAAGTGTAAACACAAGCCAACAAGCCAACACTAATCTTCTTTAAAAACCCGTCACAAAACGCCACACTAACTACTAACTAGTACTGTCTCCAGAAAGTCCGCCCGAATGAAAACTTTAAACGAATTGTCGCTGGAATTTTGACAAAATTTCTCGATTTTGCTATTTAAAAATGAATTTAATCACGAGAAATCATGAAAAAGTTGAACGTAAAATGCCACGAAGCCAACCTCGGATAAAGGCAAGTTTCGAACTATAGACTCAAATCAGTGATGTGCGTGAACATTGCAACGATTCAACTAATTTAATTATTATCTTATAATGGCAAGGCGTGGTCTGTCTTTTGTAAAATGTCATCTTATTGGCTAAAAAGTAGCCTTCGTGTAAGCTTTCATCCAATCAGGTCAGTTGTACTTTCGTTATTCGCCACATGAACAAGTTGTTACGTTTGCGTAATGTGTGATAGACGAGAAACGTGGGAATTTCGATCTCTTGATCGATTTTAGGATTTTTAATTCGTATTGTTATTAGTTAATTTATATTCCTTAAAAGTTTAATGTTAATTTTCAATGTAAAATGAAAAAACTACAAAATAAATCACACATTAATATTAAATAAATGAACGATTAAGAAAAACAGTCTCAGTCGTTAGACGTTCAAATAATAATAATCCATTTGTCGATATTATACTTTTTCCGGCAGATGGCAGCAAACTTTTAGAAACTACTTACACCCAGTTTCCATCACTAGTTTCATCTAGAATTCGTTGATGTAACTCGTTTTTCTGAGTCTGTTCTATTCTACTTTCTGATTCTATTCTTATTCTACATGTATGGTGTATCTAAGCTTCTAGCTCTGTATCTCTTTTAGTTGCTCGTTCCCTAAACTTTTCTCATATAATCTCCAAATCCTGATTTTTTCACTGGCTTAGCTAGTATAGTATAAGGAATATAGTTTTAAATTTGCACATTAACGTTTACTAAACCAATTTTTTTTCTATGTGTTTATCAGATAATTTAACAAAACCTAAGCACTTTTTTCTGCTAAAACCGTTATGATATATTTACCTTTGCTTTTTCTAGTCCATTACTCTGAAGTTTTTTTTTACCTTTCTAACTATGCTTAGTGCATTCGAAGTGTTTGGCTAGTTTCAATGATGTTTTATAAAATTTAAAATAAAAAAAAACTGAAAGAGAAACTAACTTAGCAAAACTAGAATTTAAATTTTTTTACATACAAAATCATTTTTATTAAAATTATTGTTAAAATTCTCAAGATTAATTATATTAGGCCTATGTCGAAAACTAGTCACAGAAGATTTTTTTGTCGTAAATATCTTGTTTAAGAAGTTTAAGTTTTTGGATTAGTTTTTAAATTGTTATTTAATTTTTTTTCACTATATATTAGTATTTGACAATTTAGATTTTAAAAACCAAAACATTATTTTTTCAAAGTTTCAACTCTAATATTCAAAAATCACACCAAACTACAACCAACCAGCATGAACCTGAGAAGCATCAACTACGTGACACCAGTGGGATCTTGTTCATGTGTTCCAAAAATGAACGTTTTGTTGGATGTAACTTTTAATCTGATTGGAGGACGTCTGACTTTAGTCACTCACAGTCATTAATTTTTATCCTAATATTCAGTTTATCATAAATGCCCCTTAACTGAATTTTATTTTCGGCATCCATTTTTTGTTTCTTAAATTGTTCTTTGACACACACACACACACACACTTTGTTTCTTAAATTGTTTTTTGACACACACACACACACACACACACACACACACATACATATATATATATATTTCAAAAATTTAACATCACTTTCAACATTGTTCAACTTTTTTATATTTCTTTTTATTTTATTAATTTCAGAGAAATTAGACATTTTATTGTTTTTTTAAATTTTTATTAAGTAAATTTGCAAATAGCTATTTCGAGTTATAGATAATCATTAACGGTAGTTTATCTATAACTCGAAATAGCTATTTGCAAATTTATTTGCAAATTTATTTAATAAAAATTTAAAAAAAAACAATAAAATGTCTAATTTTTTGAAATTAATAAAATAAAAAGAAATATAAAAAAGTTGAACAATGTTGAAAGTAGTGTTGAATTTTTGAAATGTTGCGTTAACAACAGTCTGTTACCAAAAATATATATATATATGTGTGTATATATATATGTGTGTGTGTGTGTGTGTGTGTGTGTGTGTGTGTGTGTGTGTGTGTGTGTAAATATAAAAATAAAGCAACTTCAATTAGGCATATTACGCAATTTGCTATCTAAAATATTATCGTAATCGTAAATGTAAGTATTCATTACTTATTTGAATGAACTTTGTGTAATAATGAAGTATACCTAAGCCTAACTTACACCAGCACTTACTTATCCAGCTTGCTTGCTTCATGAAGCTGACTGTTTATTTTTCAGTTTATCAACTGATTATATCTTCAATCTATTTGTTTGTCGCATGCTTCTGCCTGCGTGTCTGTTGTTTTAAAATGTGTTAGGTGGGTGTGTATGTGTATTGTGGACACCAGAGATCGGTGGACATGCTAATTACAACTTTTTAAGAGGCAATAAATAACTTATAAATTTTAATTTTTCAAGAATTTTATTTTAGAATTTAAATTATTCATTTTTTAAGGTAATATCGCATGTTTTGCAATAATTTTTGTTTTAACAGTCTTAATTACATTTTGTACATGTATTTTTTTTACAAATATAGTTATTGACATCTTTTACACGTTTTATTTATTATACAGAAATAAAAATGAAAAAATATAAATAATTTAAATAAATTTCAAATCAAAAAGAACGAATGAAGAAACTATTATGAAATTCTTGGAGCATAACTGAAATTTGTTGGTGAATTCATGAAGCTTGGCATCTGCAGGAGATAAGGATTCTGAATAGAATTCACGTTGTTCATTATTCCATTAGTTGCCGGCGCAATAGGTACCAATTTGAACGGAGATTTTGGAGCAACTTTTGCGGGTTTTTTACACTTAGCTCGTCTGTTCTGAAACCAATTTCTGATCCTTTCTTCATCTACATTCAGAATCTTGCAGATGTGTAGAATTACAGATTTTTCTGGATATCCATTGGAATTTTGAAAAGCATTTTCAAGTATTTCTGTTTCATGTTCGCTATAAACTCTTCTAGTTCTTCGGTCGGATGGCTTCTTGTCAGCTTCTGGCGATTTTTCTCTTTTGGTTGGCGTCGGGGTCATATTTAGCACTGGTGTATCTGCTGAAATGCTATTTTTTGAAATGTTTTCTGCATACGTTTGAATTAGTTGTTCTGGTTTTCTTGAGTTGTTTGTAGTGTCCTGTTTTTGTTTTTTGTTTGACCATAATAATTTATTTTCTTCCATTGATTTTCCACTTTCTATAGAAGACAGTTTTAAACGTTTGCGAGATTTTGATTTGTTTTCACTTTTATGAATGGGTTTCACCTGATAAATTATCATAGGAAATTCTGTGACACACTTTGGACTAAAATCTTCTTTTTCAGATTCAAGTAAAAAGTTTTGATGACCTGGTAACGATCCAAAACAAGGAGAGAAGTTTAATAAACTTTTCTGCCCTGATGCTTCCAATTGAGAAAATAATTTTTCCATTTCAAACTTCATTGTGCCTTGGAAGGAATAATCTAGTTGTTGTTGTTCAGCAGCTGTTGAGCACAAGTCCTTAATTCTTTTGAAATCAACAGCACTATACTTCAACCCAATCATTTTGATTTCAGTCCACTAGACGCAAATTCACAAACGTATTTAGTCTGTAATACGAATTATTCTCAATTACAGAAAATTTCACTACAAATATAACACAAATTAATTTCAACTTTTGATAAGTTCAATAATGACAATTTCAGAAAATTTCAATTAATACTAATTATTTTCAATTTTAAAATATTTCAATAAATCCTATATTACTACAAATCATTGGAGGACGAATTATTCAGAAAAATACTTTGTTTGTCTATTTATACCAATGAATATAGTAAAGTTGTACACTTTGTTATTCATCGTTTAGACTGGCACTTAAAGTCACTTTACAATCTGTCCAATGTTAGACCTACGAAAATGCACATCGTGAATAAATTAACATTCTAATAACTAGTTTATCTCTCATTGGTTTGATTGTAAATTTCACTTTGATTTAATTATCATGAAAGTACAAAATTACTATATATCTTTTTACAATGGATTTTACAGCTTTGTTGGAAGATTTGGTGTAACCAATTTCGATTCGCTTTGTTCGGTTTATATTGGCAATTAATAGTTCTTAATTGTTAAATTGAAGCCAGTTTCAATTTGAATATAAGATCGTATAATGATAAAGTGACCGGTTTATTGAGTCCTTTAAAAGTATCATTAGTGGCAGATTAGAGCTTATGATCAATCTGATATGAACCAGTTTTAAAGTAATTTCCAGTATTCAAATTAGGTAATCATAAAAAATAAGTGAACTTTGACGTTTTCGTTCTAAAAGTTAGATTTTTTTTTCAATTAATTATTTCGATTAGTTTTTTGTTATTATTATGAAAAATATGAATCATTTAATCAACGAAAGTGTTGAATGTGACATATCAGTTTGCTTTTTAATCTCATTGCTTCCATTCATAATTAATCATATATCGTTCAATTGTTGGAAGTAAGGTGTTAATTGATGCCAATAAAGGACAATAGAATAGGTGCGTTATTGGTCAACCACAATATAATCACGCTAACTAATTTTTACTTTGCCAAACAAACGAATAATGTTTATTGGAGCATATTTTTAAAAAGAAATTGAATATTTAAATGAACCAAAATAAATAATAAAACTTTCTTTATTTGAAGTTAGAATTAGGAGTAATTTAACTTTAGGATTACGTAACAAAGTTAGATTTCATCAGTTGTGTCACTCTTCAATTAATCCTCTGTGGCTTTGTCAATAAGTCTGCTTTACCTGCATTAAAATAATTTCTGGCAGTTACGTAATCCATTGTATCATAATTCTGCCGTTAATTCGCTCTTTATTATTAATTAAATTGTTTACTTAATCATTCAATCAATTAATCAATTATTTTACCAATACATTTTTAATTAATTCAAATATTTATTCATTAAATAATTTCAACGGTTGATTTATTAAATTATCACATCATTCATCGGAATGCCGCAAATTTTATTCTGGCTACAAAGCAAACGAAGACAAAAATAATTGATTTTATAATGATTATTTTTAAAAAATATTATCGAAATGGTTCAATCAACATAATGATGAATTAAGGTTTTTTACGATTAGAATTATTTGAACTTTAATGTGTCAATTGTCCCGTTGAAACTGATTTTCATGTCTATCGTTAAAAATTATAATTTTTTTTTATTTTCAGAAGCAACGAGGCAGATGCAACCAGAAGAAAAAGAATTATAGTAGCAGATGCAACCAGAAGAAAAAGAATTATAGTAGTCGAGCAAAAACGATAATAAGACACTGCAAGAGTATCTGCCCAATCGGACCAAATAACTCCGCGATGTTTTCAGTCAAAGCACACTGATTCCAACTGTAGACAAATGCGCACGTGACTTGGCTATTCTTGCCCCAACGGCCAGTCTTGCCCTACTCTTTCCTGTTTAATGTATATAGTAGAATTTACCCAATATTGTATATGATCATGCCAGCTCTATTTTATTTTAAGAGACTTACACTGGCTGCTTGTTAAAAAACGTATTACTTTTAAAATTGCAATGCTTATGTTCAAATGCTTGAATGGTATTGCACCTGGCTTTCTAATTGATAGGTGCAGTGCACGTGTTGTTCCAGGGCATTCCTACAAATTACGTTCTAATGATCGTGATTTACTTTTTGTGGCCCAACAAATCTTGTTACAGGTTCAGGAAATTTTTCAGTTGTTGGGCCATTTGTATGGAATAGCCTGCTTTTGGAACTACTTGCTTCGGGGCATTCAATTTTATCCTTCAGGAGGGAACTAAAAACTTTTCCGTTTGCGCAATGAACGCTTCGGTTGTTGTTTCCTTGAGATTTGTTTCAGCGCTTTTGAGATTTGATGAAAGGGCGCTATATAAATCTACCAAATAATATATATATATATATATATATATACATCACGAAAAACCAATATTTGTGGATGGGAATGCCGCATGGCCTCAGCCGTTTAAATGACTATAAAAATCCAGTAACGAATCTCTGAGTCATACTGGATCTTCATCCTTCATTTGAAAAGCATATTAGTCAACTCTGCCAGCGATGTTTTTACCAACTCCACAGAATAAGATCCATCAGACGTTTTTTGACAGTCGAGTCAACAAATCACTCGTTTGTAGTTTTATCTGTGGAGGAATTGACTACTGCAATGCGATTATGTTTGGTGTCAACTCATCCCTTCGTGATGATTTGCAGTCAGTTCTGAGCACTGCAGCGAGACTTGTTGCTGGTTATTCAAAATTCGATTCAACTCCATCATACATCGGGGATGATTTACGCTGGTTCTGCATGCCAGAAAGAGTCGTTTTCAAATTAGCTCTTCTAATCAGAGATTGTCTTGCTGGTGACGCTCCAACTTATTTTAGGGAACAACTACAGTATCAGAAATTGCAAATCGGAGTCGACTGAGATCCTGCGATAATGGTGATCTTATGCTTCCTGGATTTAATTTGTCTCGTTTTGGGAAGAGAAGATTTTCTGTTCCGTCTGCAAAAATATGGAACTCACTACCTGTAGATTTGAAAAAATTCAACAACATAAGCCGAAATGTTTTCAAGAAACGTGTGAAGCATCATTTGTTTTGACACTCTCGAGTGTTTCGATTATATATATATATATATATATATATATATGTATATATATATATATATATATAATATATATATATTATTACGGAAATTTATATAAAGCGCTTTTTTATTGTTGAATCTCAAAAGCGCTACTAACTCATAGACAAATAAGACGGACATTTATTGTGTAAATAAATAAGTTTTAAGTTGACTTAGAAATTGTAAATATGATAGGTTATGGTCACGTAAGTAAGGAGGTAAACCATTCCATACAACCGGGCCAAGAACTGAGTTGCAGGAACCCGTTACCAACTTTGTGGTCGGGATAAAAAATAAATTGCGCTCGGTTGATCGGATGATATATATATATATATATATATATATATATATATATATATATATATATATATATATATATATAAATATATATATATGTTGGTAATAGACCATAATTTTTACAATATTCTATAAATTCTACCGAATGTTTGGCGTTAACATGTTTGTAGTTCGTTTTTCGATTTTTCTCACTAAAGTTTTTTGGTGAACGTTTAGTTTATTAAAATTCAAAATAAACTTATTTTCCGAATTCATGCTGCAAATAAGGCCATATTTCGATACCGAATGAATCATCATGATGATAATCATCGATAATGTGTTATATTGCACAAAATTCGTAATAACTAATTAAATGACCGTTAAGTATTCAGATTAAACAAACAAAGAACAAACATTGTAGAAACACAGTATAATATATATTTGGGCATTCGGCCACATAAACAACGCATCAGTTTGAAAACAGAAGATGGTATAGGAATATCAAAAAAATGCTTTTTTGTTCTATTATGTTTGAATGCTCTACCATGCTTGAAATAAATAAAAATTTTGGTTTTAAACTCAAGAAACCTGTCAATATTTTTCGAAAAGTTGAACAGGAAGTTGACTAACGCGGACAATGCTGTGATATATAAATATCAATATATACATATACAATAGTAAAGACTTGTGCAGTCAAAAAACGCTTTCAATACATCACATTGTTCCATAACAATCCATGCATGCCATCCGTTTTAGAAACCATACTGCCTTATATACACATATGTTTACATTTATCTGAAGTATGTATTGTATACAGTTTTTATGTATTCTATATATATTTTTACATTTCATTTTGTGTGTGTGTATGTGTATTTAATGTATATGTAAATTTGTTAATTGTTTGGAGAAATAGTGATGTTCACAAAGAAGAGGACATTGTTTTGTAGAGATGTGAATAGAATAAGAGAATGTGGGTTTGCGGAGTATATAAGCGGCTCGAAAATAATCGTCGCGGTTTTGTATGAAAGAAGGCCCGTGATGGTAGTATCATTTAGAAATCATAACCATATTAAATTACTTAACAATGCTATATTATAATTATTATTTGTATATTGATATGTATTCTTCTATAAAAATTACAAGTCATAATGTTTTTTTATTTACTGGGTAAATATGATATTTCAACATGTTATTAATTGTTTTGTAAATCTCGTTACGAAATAAGTTTAATCAATTTTTTCCGAATTACTTAAACTCGTGTGAAACTTTTAAGAGAAATATTGTCGGCATTTATTAAAAACTCAACTGATGATGTAGTTTTTAAAATTAATAAATATTTAGGAATGTTTAGGAGAGTTGAAGCCATTTAGATGAACAGTTCATTCAATATAATCATAATACTAACATACGGTGGATCTGTTAATTACAAAACTTAGATCAATTTTATCCAAACTAAAAAATGATTGCTGTTGCTTAGAATATTCTTAAATTCATTGTAAGATTTTTCATTTTTCTACTACTGCTACTACTACTACTACTACTACTACTACTACTACTACTACTACTACTACTACTACTACTACTACTACTACTACTACTATTACTAATTACTACTACTAATACTACTAATAATACTATTACTACTACTACTACTACCTCTACCAGTGGTACTACTATTACTTCTACTAATACCACTACTACTATCACTGCTACTAAAGTAGCATTAAAAGCATTTTCACAGATGCGACATTTTTGATATGCTTCATAATTACAATAAAAAGTTACTTTAAAAAAACCATCCAAGCCCCCTCTGCCAATTGCAGTTCAACACCTCTGTCTGATGATCACCCCTCATATTTCTTCGACCAATGTGGCAAACTAAAACTTCAAATTTTATCTACACGCATGGCTACCTTTATTAACACTATACTAGAGTTAATACTACTTATGTTTCAATGAATTTAATAAAAAAAAATATATATAAAATAATATAAAATATAAAAAGATTTTAAAAATGACATAATTCAGATTTACTTGGATAAAACAAATTTGCTTTAACATTAATTGACGAAGCTTCTGCTGATGAGGAAAAAGTTAGATCACATGCGTTAGAGGACATGAAGATTCAGATGTCGTTATCGCGTTTGCAATTCCACATTACGTTTCTGTGCATGATCGAGCTTGTCCTGCATGGAGCCGCTGCCGGTTCGTTGTTTGGTCTGCTTCGTTGTTTTTGTATGATTTAATAGTAAATATTGTTTGCTACTTAGTGTGATGTTAATTATTTTTCAAGCATGATTGTAAAACTTTCGATGAATTTGAATTTTGATTTGTTGACATTTTCAAGATTATCACGATTTCGTGTCAATTTTTATATGAATTTAATAATTTTTTGTTGTCGTGACATCTTGAAAACTTTATAATCATAAAAATTGAAAAATTAAGTAATTGTATTTCGAATAAATATGCAAGCAAGGCTTGGTAGAATTTTTGTGTTTTGTATATTTTAGTTTTTTAACAATTATGAAGAGTTGCCGTAGAAGTAAGAGTAGAAGCATTTGGACATTTTTGATGGCGGCATTAAATGACATGACATATTAATGCTGGCAGACTTTGAAATATCGATGCGCCAGATTGATCATGATCAATCAAATGATGGACTGCTCCTCAGGCCGCTCCTTGCTGCATGAAGTTCTTTCATGCTTTTGAGACGCTCCCTTAGCTCGGCTCTCCTCAACGTCACTGTCCCAACTATTCAGTTTTTTTATTATGTTTCTCTTTCTGTTTTTGCTTCTCTCTCTCTCTCTCTCTCTCTCTCTCTCTCTCTCTCTCTGCATTTTTATGTATGTTTTATATTATATGTGTCTGAATATATACGCATAATATCAATGTCACCAGAAAGCCTGAAACAAAGCACACTCTCACATTCATACTTTCATTGAAAAGACGACTGCATGTTGATCTTCTGATGCTAAATAAATAAAATCACACAAGCATACATATAATTGCATATACATGAGTACATACAATCAAACATACATACATACATATATTTTAATAGAATTAAAACTTTTGTAAATTTTGTATGTATATATATATATATATATATATATATATATATATATATAAATACATACATGCATACATACATACATACATACATACATACATACACACACACATACAAACATACATACACACACACACACACACATACATACATACATAGTATGTATATACAGGTGCAACACACAGAAGCGAATCACACCCAAACATAGTATGAACAAACATACACACCAATGCGCACGAAGATACAAAAATTACCCACATTAATACAAACATACACAGAGGCACTCCAGTGTACATTTGATCATTACTAACAACCCCCTGGTCACAAACAGCATGCCACAAATCACTGTAACGTATCGAGCACTCATAAATTTAAATTTCAACTCTTGGCCATTCATATTCATGGTTGTTTATGCGCGTGTGCATGTATGTATGTATGTATGTTTTTTTTTTATGTTAAAACCAAATCATTGACGAATGACACCAAAAGCCAAGCGTCTGACTAAATTTGATTTTATTTGCTATAACGTCTCTCAACCCCGTCGGCATTCAACTCCACATTTTCCAACACACAGATGCGCAAAAACCGCTGCAGAATGCACGAGATATTATTCATAGCAAAAAAATATTCCCTACTATCGCCTGACCTAATACTGATATGTTTACAAATCCGATTGAAAAACCCGGAGGTGTTACGGTCCATGGGGCCGAGGACCTCGATACAAATCGGTAAAAACTCCTTCGAGGGGAGAGCTCCGTCGTACTTCTTGATCTTCTCGTCAGATGCCCTGGTTGCAGCCAAACCGCTTTCTTTGCTAGTAAGCTGCACGTAGCGCTCAGCAAAGGTGCCCGGAACGGTAACGTCCCACGCCAAGCACCTGCTGGCTCTCCAAGGAATCAAAGTACACCCGTCAGGGCGCTTACTGTCGTGCGCCGCAATGCCCGACGGTTCCTTTAAAACCGAAATTGAGGCCTTGGAGAAAAGCCGGCACACAAAATCGTTTATAGTTGAATGTCGCTGCTGGCGACCTCCGCCCAAACGACAAACAAGACCATGATGGCCGAGTTCATCCGCCTCCGCGCCGCACCTGCATGTGTATCGACTCTGAACGGCCAACCCCAGTCGGAAACCAATGGCCGTCCTGACCGTTTCGTCATCCAATCTGGTACCCACCGACGTATTGGACAAAGATCTCAGCCAGCCACAATTCGCCTCGCTGGATACTGCCAGCAAGCGAGCTGAGGTTGCTGAGTCAGGGCTTGAGGAAAGCAACTCTTTGAATGTGCGTTTATATGCTTCTTCCAAATTGTTGCCCTGGGAAAGGTCTGTTGTTTGGAATGAAGTCGGTGGAGTACAGTGTAGGCTACTAAATTGCCGAAGAAGGGCAGACTGTAGGTCAAGCGTGGCAGATGCAGAAGATTTATAAACAATTGGTGCAAGCTGAACCACGCTTAGTAACCAGTCCCCCAAATCTTACCGGCAGCTGAGCCTGAGACCAACCCTTGTCGGTAATATCGACGTTACAAATGACTGAAAGGGCCACCCGCAGAGCACCCTCAAATTTGCCCAAAATGGCCGCATTAACAGAGTTGAATGTGCGCAAGAATTACATCAATTTCGGCAAACTGAGGGCGCCGCGGATGATTGTCAGCGCGTCGTGGACCGGGAGAAGAGAGACACGTTCGAGGGCAAACCTTAGCTCAAAAAGATTTTTATTAAAAAACCTGTCCTGATCGAGTGCCTAAAAAATTTAATGATGAATGGGGCACTGTGGGGACATTAACCAGCACGTGTGGCATTTGAAACGTGTCATTTACGAGTAGTTCACACTTGTTTGTGTTTAATTCGAGACCAAGGATGGAAGCGCCGACCCTCAGCAACAGGAAGTCGTCCGCTAAGATGTTGCCCTCTGCGGCCAAGCTGACATCGTCCAGGTAGCCACAAACAAACGCTGAAGATGACTTCGTCAACAGTGGGTGAAGGGTTAGAGCAAAAAGCATCGGTCCCAAAGGGTCGCCTTGCTGTACGCCCTCGTACGATTTTTTTGTGCACAACGGTGCGTTGTTATGTGTTTATAGAGCTTGAAGTTTATTTGAGTGTGTTTGTATTTATTGTCCCTTTTCTAAGCTCATATTTGGCTGAAACTTTTTGTCAGGCATTACAACAACGCTCTTTTTTTATTTATTTGGAATCGCTGCACTGCATCTGTCTATTTTTTTTATTATTCGGCCTTCTATCCTTTCCTTGCAATGTTTTCATGTTGAGTGAATTCCTGAAAACCTCAAACGCACTCTTCGACGAGAACAAGGCTTTTACTAAATCGTTTGACCGGTCTCTGTTTGAAAACTGCTTCAAGAGTATTTAGAAGCAATTTGTAGCAAGGATACTAAAAAGACATATTTTGTCTACAAACTAACTTCTTGACGGGACAGGCACTCTGAGGAACCAAAAGCAGTCATGTCCCGAGAGCGACGTTCATTTTTAGTTCATCTAGTCATCTTCCTATGGCATAAAGCAGTGTCTACATGCCCCGTTGCAAAGTTCCTCATCATTTTCTATCAATTTGTCTTGCTTGTCGTTTTTTTTAACAAGCCTCAACCTCTGTGGCCAGCGCTCCAACAGACGATAACGTGGACAACACCTTCAGACAGCGTGCGGTAAGCAGTAGCTTTTTTTCAAGGCGCTCGTATAATATATTGTTGTGACCTTTTTGTATGTTTACGATTCAGAGGGTATCGGCCCATATGTTGCACATACTGACAACTAGAACATCCGCCTGTATCGTTCTGGCTCTACCACATTAGGCATTGACCGTAAGAAAATTGCTCTTACTATATGTGAGTTTGTGCACGTGAGCGTGTAGTTATGTGCGAGTGTTTTGTGTCTTTACATGTTTACGTGTCCACTAGCTCAAATTATTTGCCTGAACGTGTGCCTCAAAGGGCTTTTCTATTTTATATTTGTTTTTACATCTTTGCAAGTTTATGCCTTCATTAACGAGTTTACACAAATGCTTATTATTGTCTATGCGTGAATTATAATGTTTACATTTAAATTTTATTGTTTATGTTAATTTGTGTGCGTGTGTGTGTGCGCGCGCGTTGCTTTCCAAATGGAAATATTGAGGACATTGTTTGAATGTTGTCCTGATTGATGCAACATTGCATCGGGCACATGTGATTCGATCAATTCATGCGCAGGCATCTGTCTTCGCAGAAATCTGTGTGTTTGTATGTACGTGTGTGTCTGTGTATGGATTTGTATGTACGTGTGTCTGTGTGTATGTATGACTGTATGCGTGTTGTTATGCATATTGTGAGTGTGCGCATGGCTGCTTCTGTGTTTGCCTGCGACTCTCATCTTCGTGCCGTGTGTGTGTGTGTGTGCGCTTGTGTGTATGTGTGTGTGTGTGTGCATGTGATAATGAATACATTTGAGATTTGAAAATTTCTTTTTATGTTACAATGTTTAGAAAAATTAAAATTATTTTCAGGGTTATATGTATATATGTATTTGTATATATTGTACATATATGTACATTTACATATGCACTACTTATATGCATAAAATGTGTGTATATCGCCCGTAGAGGGGCTGTTATAATTAAAATACGCATAGAATACACGCTCACACATACACGCACACACATACACACACACAAACGCACACACACACATACATATATATATATATATATATATACACTTGTATATATATACACATCTGTATATATTTTATAAATACATTTGTATGTGCATATACGAAGATAAGGGACCAGGTGTTTCACTTATATTTTAATTGTTGGAATTGAAATCAAAGGAATTCCCAAAGAACTTGTCATGGAAATCCCAGAGGATATTTTTAGAAATGTCGAGTATTTGTCGGCGGCTTACTGAAGTGTGCACGTGTGAGACTCTTTGCTTGCTTGTATGTGTATGTGTGTGTTTGTCTGTGTGCGTGTTTGTGTGAGTGGGTGTGTGTTTTGTTGGTTTGTATATTTTTGTGTTATTGTTTTTAAATATTTTATTGAAAATGTTTTTAACAACTCGTTATTTTAAATGTTTATAATAAATATTATCGTCAGGTTATTCCTGTGTTCTGTATTACTGTTAATTTTTCTTCGTAATTTGTCCGCAACATCCACTCTCAACCGCCCACAATTTTATCACTTTTATTTAATTAGTCTATTTTTTTTTACAAAAATATTACTTCTACATACTTTGAAAGACCCTGACAACAACCAACCAAACCACACCACACTCCACTAACAATTACACCTCAAATCCGCAGACCTCGTCACCCATCAACAACCAATACCGCCAATTAATAAACCTCTCGTTGAATGAACATAATTGAAAACTCCAAACAACGGCATTCATTCAAACTAGAAGACAAACTTAGATGCGCATCAATCTTTATGTATTCACACAAACGCACACACTAAAAGTCTAACAAACACACAAACATACAGAAATAGGGAGAGAGAGACACAGAGAGAGAAAGAGAGAGAGAGAGAGAGAGAGAGGGAAAAAAAGAAAGAGAAAGAGAAAAAACTAAACACACAAGCAAACATATGAATTCGTAAAATATTTTTAGAATAGAATCGAATTGTCAGAAACGTGATTACTCTGTGTTGGCACGGTTGGAAGATGAGGCCATAGAAATTGATAAACTGATTGTCGTGGCGACGCTTAACAACATCATCACCTCCATTTTATATCTTTGTACCTTTCACCAAAACATTCAATATTATTAAACATTTTATTCTATAAAAAAATTGAAATAAATATCACAAATATAATTATTAATACATTAACATTATTTATATTAATACAGGTTAATACAACAATACAATTAGCTACATTATCACTGCAATTACTGCATTTTTATTTTTAGGTCATCTATTTTTTCTATTAAGATTATTTTTTTGTTGGTTGTTTGCAAACAACTTTATTAAACAAAGCCAGAAATGATTCGTAATTAAAGTTTTCTATTCTTGTTTAGCAGGATGATCTTTTGAGATGGATGGACTTCTCTATAGCCTGTCATCATTCGTTCGTCATCGTCATCCTCATACATCCTCATCAGAAAATTGGTTGCATTCTCAATAATACATACATCTACCTTACATCATCATCACTTTTATCACCACCACCATTGTCGTCGTCGTCAACATATTCGTCATCATCTTCATCATCCTCATCATGCTCATCATCGTCTTCTTCATCATCGTCATCTTCTTCTTCTTCTTCACCATCTTCGTCATATCAGCGACTCTATCACCATAAATATTTCATTTAACCGTTCTGCATTGTTCTTATCGGCGAGTCACGACTTATTTATTTCATGTGCACGTTAAGCGTCGTTATCATCAGCATCATCTTCACCATCATCTTCCTCTTCATCTTCGTCATCTTCATCATCTTTTTCATCTCCACCGTCATCTTCTTCTTTATCACGTCATCGTCCTTGCCATCATTATCATTATCATCATCGTTATCATCATCGCCACCATCTTCATCTTCGTCCATTCTCATCATTATCTTCTTCTTAACTATCCTCTTCTTCTTTTTCATCATCATCATCATCATCATCATCATCATCATTGTTGTCGTCAACATCTTCAGTTCATCATCATCGTCATCATTTTCATCTTCATCATCATTATCAGCAATTTTATATCATCACATTTCAATTTATTTTTTCATTTAATTAATCAAGTTTTCATTTGTTTTTGGGCTCTTTATTTAGTTTTTTTTATTCAATTTTCAGTTTATTTCACATTTTGTTGCTCAGTGGCTGAAAAAATATGCGCTTTTGAAAATTTGTTCATTATTCATGCGTTATGATCATACAATCGTACATTTAAATGTTCATTCAAACGCTTATTTGAATGTTCATACAAACGTTCATTTCATTTAAATGTTCATTCAAACGTTCGTTCTGAAGTTTGTTTACTTTTTTTTGTTCGTTCAATTGTTCTCCCAAATACTCATGCTCATTTTAGTTAATTTTTTCATTCCTTTTTTTTTAGAATTGTGAGCAACGAAGTGCAGATTTGTGTTAGTTAGTGTATGCACTATGCATCTTTGTTCTCAGAAGTAATTGTTCTCTGCTTACAAACGTGTGACATGGTGTTGTTGTTTGACGATGTTGTTGTTGTGTGACGATGTTGTTGATGTTGTTTGACGATGTTGTTGTGGTTTGACGATGTTGTTAGTGTTGTTTGACGATGTTGTTCTTGATGTTTATAATGTGCATGTTTGATGTTTACGCTGCTAAAAATAGTTTTGTTTCATTTCATGTCGGTGGTTAAAGATATACAATTGTGCAGTTTACGAAGCAAAGTGTTCGTATCTTTGTTTCTGTTTGTTTGTGTGTTTTTTTTTCCGGAATGTCAGCCTCTGTATTTTTTTATATGTTTTTGTATGTTGTTTAAACGTTGATTGTATGATGTTTGCAGTGTTGTTTGTTTTTAACATTCGAATGCTTGAATAGTAATCAAAAACCTTACCCCAGTCTTTTAAAAGTAATTCAAATACTTAACTAAAGTATAATATGTGAGCAGTATTTAGTTATTTTTGGCGGGTAATTAGTAACTAACAAATTATTTTTTAAATTATTTTGACAACATGCGTAGGAAGGAAACTCTTAATCATCGTTACGCATGCCATGTAAAGGAGTTCCATACATGCTTATTTCGGAAACTTGGACAAAACAATTTTTTATTCAATCGCTTGATGTTGACATTTTTAAAGTGATACAAGTTTTTTTCTTTTTATTAAAATATATTATTATTTTTTTTTTGTTTTTTATATGCATTGTAATTGAAGTTAAATTGATTTCAGAATTTAAGTTTTATAAATTTGTTATTTTAATACGTAGCAAAAACACCACAGTTTATTACGTTTTACCACGTCAAATTTTAAACGCTTATTTATCTATGCAACCCCAAATTATTGTTCTGACTTTATAAGGATCTCTTGTATAATCGGCGCTTAGTCGTATTTTTTGTTGCTTGCCTATGCATGTTATTCTTTATACGTAGATGTTTTCAACCAAACACTGCATAGTTAGCCTGATGACCTACCTGTTTGGGACATTACTTTTTCTTAAAATTAACAAACGAGTCGGTGAATTCTAGTATCAATGTCTGTTTTGTTAGTAATGAAAGCGTTTATGAAACTTACTGCTAGGTAATGTGTGTGTATATAAAATAATGAAATGAAAAATGTTGTTATGTATAACTAACTTACTGAACACGTAGATGCTTTCATCAACCGTTTAAATTGCACCAAATGATGTTTGGTGTTTAAAAATTGGTGTTGCATGGTGTTTAAAAATTTTTTTGATTACCTAAAAACAGTATTTTAATGTTAGCAGCATTACTTGGTATTTAAATACTATTTATATTAAGTATTGAATTTGCTTTTGTCCTATCTAAGTACTTGCAAAGTATTTACATGCTCAACATTTGAATATTTTAACAAAACTTGTTTTTAAGCAGTTATCATGTTGTATAATGTTGTTGGTATCTTGTTGTATGTTATATCTTATATGTTATTTTTCATGTTGCTTGTACGTTTTATATGTTGTTTGTATGTTTTTTGTATGTAGTTTATTTATTTGTATGTTGCTTGTTGGTTGTTCGTATGTTGTATTGGTATGTTGTTTGCATGTTGTTTGTATGTTGTTTGCATGTTGTTTTTGTATTGTTTGTGAGTAGTTTGCATGTTGTTTGTGTGTTGTTCGCATGTTGTTTGTGTGTTGTTTGCATGTTGTTTCTATGTTAATTTACATCATTTGTACATCGTTAATACGTGGTTTTGTATGTTTGTGGATTATATATTGTTTGCTGTTTTTTAATGTTCTCCATTGTTTGCCTGTCAGATTGCAGATTTCATTGAAAATGTTTCTTTGACGCTCGCATAAGTGGATTATTTCGTGAATGGATGGGTAAATGAATGAATGAATGAACGAATGAATGGATGGATGGATGGATGGATGGATGGATGGATGGACGGACGGACGGACGGACGGATGGATGGATGGATGGATGGACGGACGGACGGACGGACGGACGGATGAATGAATGAATGAATGAATGAATGAATGAATGAATGAATGAATGAATGAATGTAAAAATAACAAAAAAATAAACTATTAAAGGGCGTAAAAAAGTGATCGAATGAAGAAATTAAGAAAAAAAATGAGTGAAAGAATGATTGAACAATCGAATTAATGAACGGATGAATGATGTAACAAATTTGCTGGTGGATGATGACATTTCATTGAGCACCGAAGGAAAGTTTTTGTCTGAAATTAATTTTTCATGCTAATTATCAACTAAATAAACCTTAATTAATTAAAGAAATAATTTATCGATCAATTAATTTTTTAATTAACTAATTAATCAATCATAGAGTTATCTAATTAATTAATTAATTAATCGTAAATTGAATATGCCACGTTAGATCGAAAGCATGCAAATAAATACGTACATCACACTGATAACTAGTCTTATTTACATCAATATCGAAATTATAATTATTAGTATTAGTATTATAATATTATTATTGCTATTAATATTATTATTATTTTAGATTAAATTGGATTTTATAACTATTTCATTATTAATATTTGGTATTTGGAGTTAGAAAATAAAAGGATGTTCCCAATTGTTTAAATAAAGAGCGTTTGTCTGTATGGTGTTTTTAAGCCCAAACCAGACAAGCCATCTAGTCGCGACAAGAAACTTTCCAAGTCGCGACTAGTCGAATAGCATTATTAACTTTAAAATACTCCCGCCAAGTGAATACATTATTTTCATAATTTTTTGTTGTAATATAATAAAATTTTGAAGTTACTAAAAGTTAAAAAAAATGGATTGGTCGAGATGGACATGCTGAGAAGACAGGGCCACCCTGATACAACTAGATACACAGATACACAGATACAACTAGATACAACTAGATACACAGATACAACTAGATACAACTAGATACACAGATACAACTAGATACACAGATACAACTAGATACACAGATACAACTAGATACAACTAGATACACAGATACAACTAGATACACAGATACAACTAAATACACAAATACAACTAGATACACAGATACAACTAGATACAACTAGATACACAGATACAACTAGATACACAGATACAACTAGATACACAGATACAACTACATACACAGATACAACTAAATACAACTAGATACACAGATACAACTAGATTCAAATGACACACCAAAAAGTCGCATTTAGCCGAAATAAAAATATTTACATTACTGAATTAATCAAATGTTAAAAATTAGCAACGGAACAAGAGCAGACTGACTTTCAAGAACATAAGCACTGATATTCTTTTCATCAAATCTGCCATCATCTTCACCATATTCATCACCTTCATCATCATTATAGCCATAGACAGAGTCGTTGTTTTCATCGAGGTTAGCAAAATTTACTTTAGTTGCAGGATGATTCGCTTCATCATCGTCATCGCTACCATCTTGCAGGAATTTATTTTGTTGCTTGTTTTTTTAACATCATCAGCATTTTTATCTTCATTTTCTGTTTGTTTTTTGAAAAGAATTTTAGAAATTAAATCGGAAAAAAATGTTTCAATTAGTTTGATCTGTAATTTTGTAACTGCTGGTAGTTCAAATATAAAGTGCTAGGTTCAGAAAGGTCAAACACCCACTAGAGAACTTGTGTAGTCTAATTGACTTAATTAATTAATTAATTAAATAAAATTCAATCAATTAAATGAAAACTGGAGAAATGTTTTGATTGTTGTGATGGATGGTTTTTTTTGACACATTTTTATTTAAAGTCATAAAATGTCATTGCTATTTTAAGTCTGTATAAAACTTGAATGTACATCGCAATAATAATAATAATAATAACATATTCAAATTAAAATCGAACGACAGCGGTGAGCAAAAAGACAAAAAAACAAATATACAAACCACGCGAAAATAAAAGACACCATATACAAACACCTTAAACTACAAACGGAAAAAAACATACAAACATAATACATCAACATCAACATAACAACACATCAGCACAACAACATCAACACAACAACAACAACAAAAACATATCAACACAGCAATAAAATAACAACAACATTAGCACAACAACATCAGCACAACAACATCTACATCAACTCAACAACACAGCAACATCAACACAACGACGATAGCAAACAAGGGCATCGAAACTCAATGTATGACGAAAATTTACTTGAGGCTGGAATTTTTTTCAAATTTTTCAAGTCGGCATCAAAGTGGAGAACTTCTGCAAACAAGTTAAAATTTATGGCGTTGTTATCATCATCGTCATCATCATCGTCATCATCATTAGCATTAGAAAAAAACAAGGACATCATCATCAACAACAGCATCAACAACATCAACAAAATCATCATCAACATCATCATCATTATCAACAACATCAGCAACAACACCATCAACATCATCATCAACAACAACATCATCATCAACGTCATCATCAAGAAAACAACATCAGCAACAACACTATCAACATCATCACCACCATCAACACATCAGCAACATCATCATCATCAACAACAACAACATCACTATCATCATCAACGTCATCATCAACAAAACAACATCAGCAGCACAATCGCCATCTTGAAATTGTCGCCCGCCAACTTTTTTATCATTTTTTCATCGAAAATATCATCAAAATATAGAAATCTTTTTATCACCATTGCCAATCATCATCACCATCATCAACATCATCATCTCATCAACATCATCATCATCATCATCTCATCAACATCATCATCATCATCATCTTTTTTTTTCTTTCCACGTATACCTTTTACTACTACTACTACTACTACTACTACTACTACTACTACTACTACTACTACTACCACAAACACATTTTTATTTTCAATGCAATTATCCCACATCGCACTTGCCTCTTCCAAAAATCGTCTCAGCGCCATCCTCCATCACCCTCCCCAGCCCATCAGTCACACCCGCATATTATTTATTTGTACCATTCAAGTCAATAATTACATTTAATAATAAATTATATTTGATATTAAATAAATTATATTTATATTAATATATATATAAATATATATATATATATATATATGTATATATATATATATATGTCTTAATTATATGCAGGAAGGAGACTAACATATAACTAATCGTATATTATTTATATTAAATATGCTGTAATTTTAAAGAGCCTGAAGTCTGACGTTGTTTGATTTGTAGCGTTTTTGTGTGTGTGTGTGTGTGTGTGTGTGTGTGTGTGTGTGTGTGTAGGAGAGGAACATTGAACATCCAGAAGAAGTTGTATGATCGTTTGTTTTGTTTGGTGGTCGTGTTCAGGCTGTTTCGTCATTATCAAAGTCCTTTTATTGTTCCACAACAACTTGAATTAATTTCATCACCCACATTACCATGTTAATCATTCTCATCACACATTTGCCATCAAGTATTCTCATTTCAAATTTTTCTTATTTCTTTAATTTTATCCATTTATATAAGTTTAATCCCTGGGTCACAAAGTAGCTCAAACAGTAAAGTAGATGTCAACTGTTATCCAACGGCCAGATTCAAAAGCGCGAAGAACTAAAACACAAAAACTAGCGTGCACTCTAAATAGAGAACACCTGTGTTAGTTACAAGAAAATTATTTACATCGTGTGAAAGTGATCACGTGTTGTGTGGGTTGTCTTCCTGCTTTGTTGAAAGTTGATAGCATGTTGTATGTTGCTAGCATGCCCTATGTTGCTGACCTGTTGCTGGTCTGTTGCTTGTCTATTTTATGTTGCTGGTCTATTGCTAGACTGTCGCTTGTCTGTTCTATGTTGCTGGCCTGTCACTGGTCTGCTCTATGCTGCTGGCATGTTGCCGATATGTTGCTGTTATATTGTGGCTTTTAAAGAGCTGATAATCGCAAATTCGAAAGTGACGATGAAAGGAACTAATTTATTTGAGCTTTCATACCTTTTATTTTAGCAGCAGCAGCAACAACATCAGTAATAATAATACGAATAATAACAACAGTGATATTATAAGCGGTTTTATAATTATTATTATTATTTTGTTGTTGTTGTTGTTGCTGCTGCTGTTGTTGTTAATGTTGCTGTTGTTGTTGTTGTAATCCAATGATATTCATACTGTTGTTTTAATAAAGATGTTTTTTATATAATAAAAATATCAGAAAATGAACGAGACTGATTAAATGTGAATTGAAAAATTGCGAGCAATCAAATGATAAAGCGTTCATCCATCGCATTAACTCGCCCGTTTGGCTTATCTCTTAGTTTATTGAGATATTTATTTAGAATCCATTTAATTTAATTTTTGTCTATTTTTAGAATTGAAATTTTCAGTGTTAAAAAACCAACGACTCAAAATAAACAAAAAAGAAATTCACTCAGGAGGGTAAGCAAGTAAAATGTTGATTATAAGCATAAATATAACTGGAATTACGCAAAAATATTCTTAAAGCTAAACATGAAATACTCATATTGCAAAATTTTGACATTCCAACCAATGAACAATCAACCCCTCCCCCCTCTGCCAGCCCTCGAGCCCCTGACCTTCCTAACGAGGAACCAGACGCACCATGTGGACCTCGGCCAGGTCATCCGGTTGCAATGCAGTTTCGTCATGAGGGACTTCCACTACTTCACCCACCCCGTCCTCTGGAAAAAGGTGCAGAAGGAAGATGCTGTGAAGATGAACCTCAACGAGATCATCGAGAAACCCTTCCTGCAGTCGAACCGCTTCACTGTGCGCTACAACTCTTCAGAGTTGACCGGTTACGACGTCGAACGCTTGAAACAACTACAACAACAACAACTGCATCAACAGCTACAACTACAACAACAACAACAACAACAGCAACAGCAACAACAGCAACAACAACAACAGCAGCAACAACAACAGCATAGATATTTACGTCAACAACATCTCTATAGGAGAGATTATAACTATCGTAATAAGCAACCTCACTATAAACAACATCAACATCAACAACAACAACATCAACAACATCAACAAAAACATCAACAACAACATCAACAACAACATCAATATCAACCGATGCATTACACAGAAATTTATCATAGGATCAAACATGATGACATTAACTTTTCCACATCATCATCATCGCCACCATTATTACTTCCACCACCACCCCCATCACCAACAGCATCATCGTCATCACTTTCATCATCAGCTTTTTTGAACGACATTAAAGATGACATCAACAACATCAACAACATCAACAGAGCTCACACAGACAACAACAACAACAACAACATCCACCAAAATATATCGACGAATGAACAGAATTTTTTGCCTTTGTCATCATCATCATCATCGTCATCATCATCATCATCTTTATCTTTATCATCTTCATCACTATCGTCATCATCATCTCCACCAAAATATGATGACA
>NW_008705215.1:555372-557903 GCF_000326865.2 Helobdella robusta | reverse complement strand
ACACACACACACACACACACACACACACACACACACACACACACAAACAAAGCGAAAGCCAGATATTTCATTTAAATATGTACTCAATTGCGTTAGAATATCGAACGTAAATATTTAGTTAACAAGTTAATTTAATTGTATAACATTTAAAGTAACTAATTAATTAATTCAATCATTCATTCGTTTGTTCGTTCGTTCATTCATCCATCCATTCATCTCCATTCATTCATTCATTCATTCATTCATTCATTCATTCATTCATTCAAATCAACACGTCCTGACATCGCATTGCTCCGAGGAAACACTATCAAAATATTGAAACTGACGATCAGCCCTGAATCGGACTTCTTTAACTCAAAACAATATAAACTGTCTAAACATTCAGATTTGCATAACTATTTGCTTGACGGTTTTAATTATTTTAAATTTGCTACCAACACTTTCGAAATTTTGCCACTTGGTTTTTTTAACAGTTTAAATTTGTCTTTAATTAGCCTAATTACTTTGGTCATTAAATAATAACCTTATTAACTCAGCTAAATATCGTCATCGTATGCAATTTATTGTGATAGACACATTAAGAGAAAGAACTAATCATTTAGAACCAATCTAGTCTCGTTGTACGCACCTTGTATGGGATGGCGAGATTCGCAGAATATTTTGAAATATTTTATAATAATTTACAACAAAATATCATTGACAGTTAATATGTGTGTCTCATGCAGAAAATAAAAGACCGTTTCCATTATTATTATTATTATTATTGTCTTTGTCTTCGTTGTCGTTGTTGTTGTTGATGGTGTTGTTGGTGTTGGTGATGTTGTGAACGTTGTTGTTGTTATTATTATTAATTATTATTATTTATTATTATTATTATTATTTAATATAATTGTTTTGTACGCATAGAAAAGATACCGATGAGCATATGAATGGCGAAAATATATAAAAAAAAGAATACCACTCGTAAATACGCCACAGATGCCGCGAATAGTGGCAGTTGTAGCAGAACAAACAAGCCACAATAATAGGTTGCCAACAGATTATCCACGCTACGATATTTCAGATGGAACAGCTTAATATAATATGCATTGTTAGCGCATATGTGATCTGATTTGATTGCGTAATAACAATTTGTATTACACCGACTCAGCGTTAATATTTTACACTAACTTCATTCATTTCCAGCATTACTATCAAAACCTGCCACATCAACCACAACCTTTTGACAATTAGCTACAACTACTGACAGCTAGCCACACCAGCCACAACCAGCCACACCAGCCACAACCACCCACACCAATCGAGTCTTGTTTGGAAGGATCTTTTCATCTTACTTAGGAGGCCTCGAGTTATTAATTGTTGTCGGTGGCCCATTAAAATAACTGCACCGTGATGAGTCCCTCTGAATTTATAGCAAATACCAATATTTTTACAAATATAATTATTTTATTTGTTATTGAAGTTGATGTCGGTATTGCTGTTGTTGTTAACGATATTGTTATTATTATTATTAATTATTATTAATGTAATATATTAATATCATATATAATTTTTGTCATCATTTTATTAATGTTTTTGTTATTAATTGGTTGAGATGGCCATAGTGAAGTTTGCACGGTACAAAATAGATGGGTGGAGGTTCTCGGAGGAGCCAGCTGAGGAGTTAAACTTGGAAGGACCTACCAACGTCAGCTCGCCTGATGGACACAAAAAACACTCAAATGAAAAATATTATTGCTATCAATAGAAACATTTAGAACAATTGAAACAACAACCGCAACAACATCAACAACAACATCAACAGTAGCAGCAACAACAACAACAACAAACATATAAAGAAAAACTAATAAAAATTTTTTATTATTATCCTTTATAAAATCAGAATCTGACAGGCGAAGATAATGTCACAACATGCAAGTCAAAGTTTTAAAATGACAGACGATATTATGTAGGGTGAAAATGACTGAGTGAGAATACCCAAGCATGGAAAATAATAAAATGATCTGAAAAACAAATAATTAAATTAAAAAATAAAATAATGAAACGTACAACTGTGGCTGACGGGCAGAAAGGGCAGAATCATTTCATTCGAAACAGCAGGCAAACACTTTCACAGAATGCTACAACTGGCAATTATAGTCGTGGAACAAACCACCATCTATTCACAACTCACATAATTCAACGAGGAAGAATTCAAACTCCAAAATCCAAAACTCCAGCAAGAAGTAGAAGAACATAAAAGTCTTCATCAACATGAAGGGAAGAGAGATTAAAAATTAAAGAAAATAGTGGAGATGAAACAATCAAGTCGCCGCTGTAACTCATCCTTTCAAACTTTAACTCAAATACTAACGATAACAGCAACAATAAACAACAATGACAATAACTACAACAACAACAATAACAAAAGAAACAACATAATCTACAACAACAACGTCAAAAACATTGACTATAACAACAACAACAATAACACTGCAAACAACAACAGTAAGAACATCAACAACAATAACAACAGAAACAACATAATCTAC
>NW_008705215.1:553973-554957 GCF_000326865.2 Helobdella robusta | reverse complement strand
ATTCATTCATTCGTTCATTCATTCATTCATTCATTCATTTATTTAATAATGGCACTTGTAAATATTTAGTTAACAAGTTAATTTAATTGTATAATATTTAAAGTAACTAATTAATTAATTCAATCATTCATTCGTTCGTTCGTTCGTTCGTTCGTTCATTCATTCATTCATCCATCCATTCATCCATCCATTCATTCAGGCATTCATTCAGGCAATTCATTTGTTTGTTTGTTGGTTAATTTGTTTGTATGCTCATTTGTTTGTTTATATATATCTATGTTTGGTTGTTTGTTTTTTTTGCTTGTTTTTCATGTGTTGGGTTTGTTTGTTTGTTCGTTCGTTCGTTCGTTTGTTCGTTTATTCATCTTTCCAAAGGTTCATTTTGTTTGGTTGTTTGCTTGTGTTTTTTATTATCCATTAAATTGTTTGTTCATTATTTATTCATTCACTCGTTTGTTTGCCACACACTCCTTCATTCTTTACTTGTTTCAATCATTTATTTGTTTTTCATTAGTTCACTCTCTCGTTCTTTCACTCACTCATTCATTCTCATCTTCGTTCGATTAGTCCTTCTAATCTTGTGTATTGCCGTCTCTCCATTCATTCCTTCATTCCTTTATTTCTTCATTCCTTCATTCCTTCAATTTTTTATTTCTTCATTCTTTCACTTCTTCATTCCTTCATTCTTCCACTTTTTCATTCCTTCACTCCTTCATTTCTTCATTCCTTTATTTCTTTACTTTTTCATTCCTTCCTTGCTTCACTTCTTTAATTTTTTCATTTTTTCCATTTTTCATTTCTTCACATCTTTATTCCTTTTTTAATTAATGCAGTGCTTGGTTTTCTGGAATACTTTTAAATTCAAAATATTGATTATGATGATGATGGTGATTGTGATGATGATAATGAGGATGATGATGATGATGGAGATTATGATGATGATGATGATAGAGATTATGATGATGATGATGATGATAGAGATTA
>NW_008705215.1:533464-551049 GCF_000326865.2 Helobdella robusta | reverse complement strand
GATGAGGCGTTGAGGATGACAGCAGAGGATGACGTCAGAGTGAGCGGAGTGAAGCTGATGCGGTGTGTGGCTCGCTTCTTCCAAAATGTCGCCGTCGTTACTGCTAACATCGTTCTGTCCTGTAAGTGGGGGGAGGATGATGATGGTGGTGGTGATGATGATGGAGATGATGATGACGGTGGTGGTGGGGATAATGGTGATGATGATGATGGAGATGATGATGGGGATGGTGATGATGATGGTGGTGATGATGATGATCATGATGTTCATCATGATAATGATGATGACGGTGGTAATGATGATGACGGTGGTGATGATGACGACGATGATGATATGACGAATACAACGACATCATTGAAAATGATGACGAGGATAATAATGATTAGAACGATGACGTCATTGCTATTGTGGGTCATGAAAAGGACAACAATAACAATAACATAACTCCCGCCAGTCAAACCACGAATCAGCTGTTCATCCGCCCACGCATCCATTCACACTTCCGGTTTTGCCATCGTCTGCTTCGTCGTCTACAGGCCCGACCTCAGCGCTCTCTACTGGAAGATGGATGATGATGATGATGGTGGCGGTGGTGGTGGCGGTGGTGGTGGTAGTGATGATAATGGTGTTGGTGGTGACGTCATCAATAGTGGCAGGAGGTATGGTGGTTCTGGTGGGTTTGGGTGGAGTGGGAATGGTGGTAGTTGGGTGGACCCTAGGAGGGAGTACAGGGCAATTAATAAGGTCAGTGATGTGGATGGATGGATGGATGGATGGATGGATGGATGGATGGATGGATGGATGGATGGATAGACGGATAGATAGACGGATGGATAGACGGATGGATAGACGGATGGATGGATGGATGGGTAGACGAATGAATGAATAAATGATTGATAGTTAGGTAGATGAACAGATGGTTAAATAAATGAATGAATTGATAAAAAAATATGTGATTAATAAAAATTATTAATACAAAAAATTGAATTCTGGATATAAAAATATAGGGTATAATTACACAAGCCATTGAATCTTCAAGTGAAATGGCAATGGTGGTCCACACATACATACCTACGTTCTGTAAATGTGTGTGTCTGTGTGTGTGTATGTGTGTGTTTTTGTGTGTATGTGTGTGTATATGTATGTGTGTGTATATGTATGTGTGCGTATGTGTGTGTGTGTATATGTGTGTGTGTTTGTGTATGTTCAGACAATAATGTTCAGACCGTTGTTCAATGGTTCAGAAATAACAGGCTGGCCTTCAACAAGGAAAAAACTAAATTTATGGTTTTTGGACCCGTCCAATACTTAAATCACAAAGAGCCTTATAAAATTATTGTTGATGGTGAAACAATATCAGAAATTAAGTCGTCAAATTTCTTGGGAATCGTAATTGACAATAAATTAACATTCAAAGAGCATATAAGTTGCGTAAGAAACAAAGTATCCAAATCATTGGGTGCAATCAGCAGAGTAAAATTCTTTCTACCAAGATGTACCTTAAGACTTCTGTACAGTTCAATTTGCCTTCCTTACCTCATCTACGGTAACATCACTTGGGCATCGACGTATCCATCATTGACACGACCGCTGCAACGGTTCATGAAAACAGCAATGAGGACCATTACCTGCTCAAAATTTAATGCTCCATCAGAGGAGCTGTTTATTTCAACGCGTAATTTGAACTATAAGAATCTCCATGTGTATTTATGCTCAAATTTTGTCTTTAAGCATTACGCTGGATTGTTACCAACCATTTTCTCAAATTATTATTGTTTTGTTTTTAATCATCGGCACAAAAACATAATACGATGTAACAAATCAAAAACGAATATTTCATTTTTTCATATTTTGTGCAATGGACCTTGGACTTGGAATAACTTAATAATTAATTGTGATTTGAATTCTGTTTTAGGTACTAAAGTTTTGACAACATTTAAAAACAAACTGATGAACAATTCACTGAACCATAATTCAAAATTCTAATTTTTATTTTAATTTTTAACTTTTAAGGATATGGTGGATTATTCGTAAAACAATTTTGGTTCCTAAACATTATTATTTCTCTTCTACGAAATTTTTAATTCAAATTTCATTTTGTTTAAAACTATTTGTAAGGTGGCCGTACTAGATAAGTTACCTGATAACTTGATCATGGTCATCCTGTCTTCTTTTCTTATTTTTGAAGCAAATAAAATATATCGTATCGTATCGTATCGTATGTGTGTGTATGTGTGTGTGTGTGTGTGTGTGTGTGTGTGTGTGTGTTTTTATATCATATAAACACAAAAGTCATCACATCATCATCATTTTTTAATCGTTGCCTTCTTTGTCGTTAATATCACCATCCTTATCATTACCAGCATCATTATCAAAACTATAAATTTTATCATCATCATCATCATTATCTTCTTCTTCACCATCATCACCATCATGTTCGTCGTTGTCATCATCATCATCATTGTTGTCACATAACTCTGGGAAAGTTTAGAAATCTTTATTTTTATTTGTTCAGTTTAATTGGGCATTATTATCCGATTGTTTTTGTTGTGGTTGTTGTTGTGGTTGTTGTTGATGTTGCTGTTGTTGTTGATGTTGTTGTTTATGATGTTGTTGTTGCGGTTGTTGCTGATGTTGATGATGTTGTTGGTGTTGTTGTTTTTAATATTAAACCTGAGACAGTCTGCAATTCAAATTGATTATTTTCAATTTCGTTTATTCATTCTTTACTTAATTTTAATTTTTCAACTTTATTTCACTTATTTTATTTCATTGAATTAATTAATTAATTTTTTTTAATTTTAATTTTGTAATCATATTAATCAGAGAGGCTCATAAGCTTTCACGTCAGACGATTCGTTGTCAATATTCCAATTCCCAATCAAATCTTCACATCATTGGTGTTGTTGTTGTTGATGTTGTTGATGTTATTGCTGCTGTTGTTGTTATTGTTTTTGTTGTTGCTATTATGTTAATCATTATAGTTGTTGTTGTTTTGGTTGATGATGATGATGACGACGACGACGATGATGGTGATCTTCTTTATAATCTGTCATCGTTGATGTTGTCAGTGAAGCTGAACTCATCAAAGTCGGTGTGTGACGTCATCATCATTATCTTTGACGTCACCATCAATTCCTCTGACGCGTTCATCATCATTTCCTCTGACGTCATCATCTCAACATCATTATTCTCGGTATCATCATCGTCGTCGTCATCATCCTTTCCCCTCTATTTCATCATCCCTATTATCATCATCTAAGTTATATTTTATCTTCATTCTGTTGTAGGCGATCACAGTCGATGCTGCCATGAACATCATGGTTACATCATTTTCCACTCCTTATAATGCAACGCTGGTAGGTGCGGATCAACTTACACGTCACTCTATATTTCACTTTTTAATTATCAAACTATCAAACATTCAAACAAGTTTCACAATGTACATATGTCTATTTTGTACGAACGCGCAGTTTTTCAGTTTCAAGCAGTATTCGAACCAGGCCATCGCTTATTAACAGCTCGAAACATGGCACTTCTACCGACTGAGCTAACTCGCCGACCTAAATTTTCCCTTGTCGTCATCAGTATTTTCATCATGATCAACATTATCACCATCGTTGTTATTGTTACTGTCAATAATTTTGTTGTTGATTTTGTGAAAATAATTGTTAATGATGTCATGATATTTTGGTCATCAGTTCTGAAGAGAATAACGCGATGGTTTTTAGGCGCTGGTGTTGCTGGCCGATATCATCCAATCACTGCTCGGCTCCTTCTGCTGTTGCAGTTACTGGTGGACTGATTTTTTCAGTTTAAAGTTTTTGAATCTTTCTAAATAGTTAACAAAATGAACAATTTTGTTGTTGCCATCGTCGTCGTTGTTGTCGTTGTTGTTGTTGATGTTGTTGATGTTGATGTTGTTGATGTTGTTGATGTTGTTGATGTTGTTGATGTTGAAGTTGTTGATGTGGTTGATGTTATGACTGGCCGTCATGATCATAACATTAATTGAGTTATAGGCTAGTAATATTACTATCCAAGTATTAAAAGAAATTAATGCGAAATATTAAAATCCTTTAAAAATATTCAAACAATTATTTAACGTACTCAAAGAATAAAAAAAGTTTAAGTAGAAAAAGAGGTATCCAGATTAATCAAAGCAAAAAATGAAAGGGTCGAAGTTTTTAGTCTGAAAGTGATTTAAAATGAAAATACAAAATTCGTCGCAATTCAAATGTCTGCCGAATAAAATATTCATCAGTTGGTGCTTACAATTCATTTCATGTTTCATTTGTAAGCAGTTAAGGTGCTTGGGCGAGAGACTAAACAAATGAATGACTGAATGAAGGCATGAATGAATAAATGAATTAATAAAAAATATAATTTGTATGAATGCACGAATAAATGTTGGACAATATACATTTAATGTTTAAATTTTTAGTTTTTTGATTAATTATGCACATAGCAGAATCAATTGATGGAAAAAAAACATTAAAAACAACTTTAAATTGACTGATAACAATGCATCTTCATGTTGGGTCTGCTCATTCAGATTCATTCATTTATTCATTCATTCATTCATTCATTCATTCATTCATTCTATGCATTTCCACATGAACAAATTAAAAAAAATATGCCTATTTATCAAATTTATTAAATGCGTTTATTCAAAATTTCTGTTTTTCAATATAATTCTTAATTCCTCTTTCGTTTTGGACGGCGATGTTTGGATTTAGACTGCTGAAGCAGTGGCCACATTTCAACTAACATTCAATTGAGGCGAACCCCTCAGCCAGCCCATCAGCCCTCAACTTGAAGATTATTTGATCATCCGAAGGAACCAACAGTTGCTGAAGGTCTCAGTGAGGTGGTCGTTCAAACTTTTAAATTAAGTAATCAACTTACTGTCAAGCAAACAAATTTGTGGATATCATTTTAGATAGTATATCAAGCGATAAATTCAAAACAGTGCATCGACAGCTTACATAGTACAATGTATCTAACTCGAAGATACATTAACAAAACTGCTGATGAACCTAATACAAAGGTCTTCATCCTTTCCTAATCATCGTTGTAGAGACATTACAGCGTGGTGTTGCCCTGTCCCAAGAACATGTGCCCCCATTGTGTGGGCAAGAGCATTCTCCCAGCCGAGTATGGATAGACCAACGTTGATGAGCGAGAGATCCTTCTCAGAGCCAAACCATAGTAAGTTGATCGATTGCAGGCAGCCTGTTTAGCTTGTTACTGCAATTCTGCATTCACGGTACAAACTTTTATTTTTATGAAAATGAACAGAAATGCTTCTCCTTCAGAGTTTAGGGGTCATTTCAAGATAACATGCAAGCAAGGGTTATGATGTAAGCAAGCAGATGGTTCGTGGATCTTATCATTATTCGAAATCATAGATTAATTGATACCGGCTGACAATGATCATTTGAGCAATTAGTTCTTATTAGTTTTCCAAAATCTAAAATAATAATTTTTTTAGAAAAAGTGCAATTGCTATATTTTTTAATTATTTTTTAAGAATCACAAAAACATTTAATAAAATTCTAGTGAACTCAATAGATTTCATTAATAATAAGCTGTTTGTATCCAGTTTATATGGTCCGCATTTCAGATGAATGCATTCGAACAAAACCTCATCGAACTCATCGAATCAAATCAACAGTACGCACCAATGCATCATGAAATGTTGTTGCACATTTCATCACAAAGCCAAGCAGACGAAAGCGAAAAATGCCTCTGACCAACAACCAGCGAGTAACACTAAATGCGTGGAAACATGCAGGCTGGCATTACATAAACAATGACGTGAGAAACACTCAACAAACACAAAAGTACAGGCAACGCTAAGTAGATGAATGGAAGAAATGTATCTAGAGCGAGGCATAAACTATAGTATTAGCTGCTTGACTTGTGTTAATGCGCCGTATTAATCCAAAAAGGTATACACTTCCATATACATATAATTTGTACATATATGAATATGTAAATAGGTATGTATAAGTAGTGACTATTAACAACAGACACATAGGTTATATGAAAATATACACAGTTACAGATCTAGGTGTTAACCGTTCATGTATGTATGAAGGCATGTAAGCTTGTATGTATGTGTGTTTGCACCGCTTGAATATCTTTTACTATGTACTTATCTCCATCTCTATCTTTTCCAGTTCTGTTCTGACTGTTTTTTCCATTTCATCCTTTCAACTAAATTCTTTTTGCATTGTGTGGGTGTGTGTGCGTGTCTTAGTAGTTATCAAGCATAAAAAGCCTGATAGTATTTTTGTGAACGAGTTGCATTGAAATCTGTTTTATTTGTCCAATTGTCGCTTTAAATTTGAGTGCGAGCTTTTAAATTAGTAGCTTCAAGTTTGAATATATTGATTCGTATTCTACATTTTAACTTGTTTAATTTAAAAATGTACAAATGAATGTGCGTCTGTTTGTACGCTTTTTTTCATTTATAAATATACATTTGTATATATTAAAAAGATTGTCTGTACGTCAGAAATGTTTGTCAGAAATGTTCTCACAAACAATCGTTCCAAAAAATGTAAAACAAAATTGTGCAAAAATTCCAACATAACGCAAGAACGAAATCAACCAGTATAACCTTTGTAGAATTAATGCGACGTAATCATATTTAAAACCACCTACTACTAATTTATCAGTCCTGTCATAAATGAATCATCACAGTGCACTTCCTAGACACCCCAAATAACAAGTTGTTACAGTAGTCAAAATCATTGCATGAACGAAGGCATGAGCCAAATATTTGACAGCATCTTCCTTAACACATTCACGTGTCAGTCGTAAATTCCTCAGTTGACATATACATACTTGAGCAATTCAGACAGCTCAAACATCGACTGTTTTTTGTCAAATCTGAAAACTAAATTGATTGCAGATTCGTAGAAATCAATGTTTAGCTATATTTTTAAATTTTGCTGATAAATACATTTGTGTGTGTTGTGTGTGTGCGTGCGTGTGTGTGTGTGGTGTGTGTGAATGTACATATTTTGGATTTAGACTATCATAAATACAATTATTTATAAAGATCACTGCGTTTTTGGCAGTAATCTTTATAAATGTATAATTGTATATATGTGAAAGGGTTTAATTATGTATATCTGTGTTTATTGTGTATAGATGTAAAAACAAGCATTTAGATAGTCATATGCTTAGTTTAACTAAATAATAAAAGTTGCAAGCTAATAGTTCAACTCAAGTTCCTGCTTAATTTTACTGAATGTAATAGTTTAGTTGAAATGATAGTTTGACTAAAATATATCAGGTGTCATCTAACCGTTTCACTAACCTGGCAGACAGACAAAAGCAGAGTGACAGACAGCCAGACCGATACAGAAGTAACAGAAACAAGTGAACAGCGCTTTGACAAATGAGACTGATAAGGATGTGTAATGTTCATTTATTTTCTGTCAGAAGTTTAAAAGCAACTAAGAACACATCAGCAATTACACAATAAAAACTGGGCCAGCTACAGTGCATCAAGAACCAATCCCTCTGAAACCAAAACTAAGCAGAAGTTTATTTGTTAAACCTTCGTTTGTTGAATGGGCAACAGGGACGAAAATGACAGTTTGTATTTGACGACAACTTCCCTCTTACACAGGGCTGATACATTGGTACAACAACATAGGTTGGCAACAGGTAAGCACTTCAGCCACGGTGGAAGAGTGGTTTTTTGAGATCTTTTCCTAAAGTTTTACCTCAAATTAATTTTTTTAGTTTAAATAATTAACTTAATTTTAATATTCTCATTAAATATTGACCAGTTGTGATTTTATTTATCAATTTTTTAACTATCAAGAAGTTACATGATAGTTTGGACAAAATTAACTACTTTTTTAGTTTAGTTGATTATTCTTGAATAATAGTTTGTTACTATTAGTTGAAGCATTAGTTTTTTTATGTAAACTTGTTATAGTTAAACTAAAAATATATAGCTAGTTGTCTATCATTATGTGTGTGTGTGTGGTGTGCATGTGTGGTGTGTATGTATGCGTTCAAACTCTATTTTGTTCCCTATGCACTTACAATCATGTAAAGAGAACTGGGCAACAATTAATTTGCTGGGTTTGTACGTCCATTTCATGTCCATAAATTGCTTTCCCGCCATTGTTCTCCGACTTTTTATTAGTTGGTTGTATTGTGGTCTGTTGTGTATATCTGCATGTACGGTACATCTATCTGGGTTTGTATGTGTTATAAGGGAAGAGTTTGTATTTGCTGGTGTGTATGAAGGTACGTGTATTTGTATGTGTGTTTGTGTGTGTATGTGTGTGGTGTGTGTTTGTTAATATTTATATGTGTTTTATGCCTTATCACTAGTACATAACAAATATAAGGTTTTGTTGTCATTAACTTGCATCTCATAACAGCAATTCACTAACTTGTATCTTATAATAGCAAATCAATCTGACCAAACAGTTTTTGGTCAAATCTGATTTTTTTATCCAAAATTTTGTGTCTAATAACAGGAATGTTGAAATTGTCTCTGTTCAAAAAAAATTAGTTTCGGTTTGATATTTTTACTCAACAAATGCAAACATAATTGAATGTTCATGGCGTTAATTTATTATACAAATCATTTTAGCTTGATGAAATTAAATTTTCTACAAAAATTATTTTAAACTTGAAACGAGTCGGTTTTTGTACCTGGAATATAATTTAAAAAAATATTTGTAGAGCGTCAGAATTTTCAGTTAGACTGGATCGTCAGACCCTTTTATTCAGCTTCATTCATGAAAATAATTTCTCACATAAATTTTTTCTTCCATTTACTGCAAAATTTTATTTCCCTAAAATTTATTACCGATATTTTTGGGATACTTACTTCCATATATTTGTTTTTTTAGAATTGAGTTGATCTGAAAATCAATCAACACAAGCTCTATAGTGATCAGCGTCGGGCCGAGGGCAGGTGCCGGCCTGCACCTCTCACCAGACCATGAAAGAAGAAAATGTTAAAAAATTCTTTATTAACGGATTAGCAAAAATAAAAAGTCATGAACTTAATCATTTGAAAACTTCCCCCTGCAAAATTTAGCCACTGCATTCTGTCCCAGTTTTTCAATTTAAATTTCTAGTCAGTCTATGCTGGTATTACTTTCCAGCCACTGATTTTAAATGGAACTGGCGGCTAATGGAACAATTTTTAAATAGCAATTAAATTATATTTAGGAACTAAGTTTTATAGTTATTGATAGCTACTGGACAACAGGACGGTGTAAGGGTTGAGATGGTTGGCATAGTTGTGTGGTGACTCTGTTCGAGTGCGTTCAACCCCCTTGCACATGCGATGTGATATGATGCGTTGTGATGTGTTGTGATGTGTTGTGTTATAATGTGTTGTGATGTGTTGTGTTATAATGTGTTGTGATGTGTTGTGTTATAATGTGTTGTGATGTGTTGTTCACGCGTGGGGACTTGTTGTCGATTGTGTTGATACCTTAGAAAATTGTCAAAAAAAGGATGAACAAGATCAAATAAAAATCTACAACGTAGACTTTTAGTTTTATAGCAGAAAATGTTTATTATGCGTAAACATTTTAGAAATTTCATTTAAAAGCCCTCAAAAGCCAACATCCTGCATGATATGGATCACCAGGACGACCAAGCAAGCCATGTTTGCTGCCTCGACATACTCATCTGACTGATATCGAGACGTTAAATCATTTTAACTGCTCTTAAATCTATTTTTTCATACACAGAATGAAAATCCTTATCTAGAAACATTCAAAACAAATTTGTTAGCAATATTATTTATGACGATTTGACACATATACATAATAAGTAAGTATTATTTAAATATATGACAGATCCAAGCACTGAAACGACAAATTATTAAAAATATCATGTTGAAGAAAATATAATTTTCTTAGACCACACTTATTATATACAAATTTTTAACAATAACATTTAATTTATTTTATTTGTTGTCTTGAGGTTCATTCTGTTTATTACGAATTCGGCTAAAATTCATTTTAACAACTCATGCCAAATTTTGTTATAAATTTTTTCAAAATCCACAATGATTTACATTTTTGTTTATTATTGTTTTTTGCTAATTTCAATGTATTTCTAATTAGTTCTCCAAGTAAGTTCATGTTATATTTAGTTCGTTTTTACTGGATCGATAGGATTGTTTCTCCAGATGATTGTGTTGGGGGGTTGCGTCCGACGAGCCAAGTGGGCGACCCTCAACCTTCCTTTCTCTTATTCGGGGGTTATGTCAAATATTAATAAATAGATATTTTTTTGAAATTCATTTGTTGTACATAAGTGATTTGAAATGAACTAAAGGAAGACATTCTCATTATTATTATTATTAATATTGTTGTTGTTGTTAAATTATTGTTTTTGTTATTATTATCATTATTATTATGTTTCACCTGCACAGGCTTTCTAAAAGCTGGTTGATGGTGAATCCAGGGTTCATCCAGATCCCAAAGAGATTCATTCAAGTATTTTTCTTATATTTTCTGCTGTTCCTAGTAATACTATCTTCTGAACTTCAGCCAGTGCTGGTAATCCCGGTAATTTTTTTAGCATTTCTTCCAAATTTTTGCTGACTATCCCAAGAGCTCCCCCATCACTGGAATTACTTTTGCTTTTGTATGCCACATTCTTTGTATTTCAATTTGAAGATCTTTATACTTGCAAATTTTTTCAATCTCTTTTTGTTTATCATTATTATCATCTGGCACCGCTACATCAATCAGTAAGCATATGTTTTCATTTTTATCATAGATAATTATATCTGGTATGTTTGCCTCAGTAGTTATTATTGGGGTGTCCCGTAGAATCTTTCCATTGTCATAGTTTGTAATCTTTTGTTGTTCGTGCTTGTAGTGTTCTGCAGTTATTATTATCATTATTGTTATTATTATTATTAATGTTGTTGTTGTCAATGTTGTTAAATTATTGTTTTTGTTGTTATTATTATTAATACTATTATTTTTTGTTATTATTAATATTATTTTATTATTTCTTCTTATTTATTTTCTTTTGTTTTCACAATTTAATTTTCCTTAACATTCGCCACGTTCTTGAATGCATGTGAATTCTTCCTGGTTCTTGCAAGTTGAACGTGGCATGCCGGGGTTTCATGGTACTCGAACCCGGCCTTTGCAGCAGGAAGACCAAGCGCTTTAACCGTTACACCAGCTAGTTCTCCTCAACTACTCAAAAATCGACTTTTGTTTCAAATTGGATCAGCAAAATACTTGCTGATCTTTTTTTTTCAATCCAATTTAAAAGTGAATTTTCAGCGTTCTTGTGCCTGCTTCAGAGCAATGTGTCGTCTGCTTCCTAACAATGCATGTTTTCAACGTATAATAACAATAATAATTAGTATTATTATTTTTATTATTATTATTTTATTTTTATTATTGCTCTTACTACTAATAATAAAAATAATAATTATAATTACCGACTGATCTGGAGACCCGACAATGGTTAGGTTGGGTTGGGTCCACCACATCCCTCTCTATTGCGGCAAATTTCCCATCGTGCATCAAATACATTTTTCATCCAATTTAACACGTTGATTCACTCATAAAACCACTTTTGGATGGGATCAGGATAATATCAGTTCTTAGTGAGCCACTACGTACCAGGATGAATCATTATGTCTACTTTCAATTCAATCCGAAGCATGATTTCACCAGTTGGTCAGTCAGTAGTAAATCGCTTCAATATATATCTATAACCGGTGCAATGGCCAAATTGCGCTGTATTATTTTTTATTATGATTATTCATTATCTTTATTATCTTTGCTGTATTTGTAATTTTTGGATTGTCAGAATCTCTTGTGTATAAGGCACAGGATTAGCGAAGTCAATAGTGAGGGTTTGAAGTGTTGTCCTAAATGTGATTTATGTAGTTACTTGGATTAGTTCAGTGTTCCTATTACTGTTGATGTTCAAACAAACGTTTAGAAAAGTTTGTGTTTGAAGCAGTTGGGTTCCTCTATCGAAAATCTTGAACCTACGGAATAGCAAACACTTGACAATCGTTGGAAGCTACAACACTGGTGTTCGATATAGCGATCATTGAAGTTATAACATAGGTGTCAGTAGTGACGATCGTTAAGTTTACAACAATATTGATAATGCATGTATTTATATGTTTGTGTGTGTGCGTGTGTGTATGTGCGCCTGTGTGTTTGTGTGTGTGTGAGAGCGCGTAATTGTATGAGTATGTAATTTTATGTAGCACTTGATGCATATGTTTTTGCAACGAAGGTAATTTATTACTGCCCGTGTAGCTGAAAAATTGTTGTAATTTGTATGTTTGTTCACTTGTTTGCGCGCTTGTTTGTATATTTTTACACTAGTTTGTATGTTTGTACGGTTGTTTGTATGTTTATTTATTTATTTGTTTGTTTGCCCACTTATTTGTATGTGTGTTTCTATTAGTATTTATACGTTATTATGTTTTGTGCTGTATATAAATCTTTTTTTCGGCTTCAAATGATTGTATGCTTTTAAACGTCTGTATGTTGTTTTGTATGACAATTTGTTGTTCCTGGAATGTGAAGTTAGTACTTTGAAATGTACCGTAATGTCTTTTGTGGGCTGTGATATTCTAGGTTTTCTATATTTTGTTCGTGTATGCTGTTGTTGATGGTGGTGTGCATTGTAAGTAAGGAGTAAGGATTGAATGTTGCTATTGATGTGTGCATGTTTTTGTTGTTGTTTTTGTTGCTGTCGTTGTTGGTGTCGTTGTTTTTTGTATTGATGTTGTTGTTGCTGTTGTTGTACATGGGACAATAATTTTACCTGTTGAAGCGTTCTAGGTGTTATTTCACGTTGTAAATATTTGTTTGATGTGTGAACGTGGATGGAGATGATGAGGATGATGATGAAGAAAATGACGACGATGATGATGATTAGAATGATGATGATGAGGATGATGATTGCGAGATGATGAAATGATGAAGACGATGGTGGAGGTGTAGATGATTAAGGCGATGATATTGATGATAATTATTAATGAAGTCACTCACGTAGGTGAGGTCATTTTATAGAAATTTCGTCAAATTTTGAAAAAATGTTTTTTTGAATTTATACAAATTCATTATTTGAATTATTGAAGTTATGTGTTTTATGGGTAAAAGTTGGTGAAGATGACTAAAAATGATGATGAAAAAGACGACGACGGAGTTGTTGATAAAGATAGTGATAATATTGGTGACAGTGAGGACGATGATGATGGGAGCGAGCCAGAAGACGTTGAAAATGATGTCGATGCTGAGGCCGCCGCTGATGATAATGATGCTGATGATGACGATGATGATGACGAGGATGATGATGACGAGGATGATGCTGATGATGACGATGATGATGCTGATGATGACGACGATGATGATGATGACGACGATGATGATGATGACGAGGATGATGATGATGATGACGACGATGATGATTACCTGAGAAAATGACTTCAAGAGACAATTGTTTAACTCGCTGGTACAAAGAGATACATACTGCTCTTATTGAAAATTGAAGAAAATTGTTTGAATGAAGTTTCAGGAATCGTTGCGTAAATAGTCATAATTGATGTTAATGTCTGTAGAAATCTTGTATATATACATACTTCATACATTTACAATACATAGATATGATTTTAATGTTCCAAAGTGAAATTTATCTTTAATAGAATTCTGTCCTTTAATTCCTCAGTTTAATAATTGCTGTGTTTTAATTCGTGAAAAGTGTAAGACAACTTCACCAATAGAAAGAAGGAAAGGTGCAAGGTGTTGTCGACACGAGGACTTCTGTGTACCACGGATGAAGTTAGCGACTACTAGACATCAAAAGTTGGAATTTGCTTTATGATAAAATGAGATATCTGACCTTAGCCAAAAATGGCCAGATTATGACAAACGTCTGGATATAGTTCAGCTCTCTTGTATATGTGATGAAAAAATTGTTTGTGCCAAGGTTTGTTTTACAGAAAATTCAGTTTCAGTTTTTGTTTCGTTTACAGTCAAACCGTCTAAATTTGATTCCTGTAATATTCCATTATGTACAAATCTTTTGTTTCATTGAAAGGGCACCAAAGTTTTAGTTCTACCTCAACTGACTTTTTCAGGTTTCATAATTAAAGACAAGCATGCAAATGATTTTCAGTTTGATTACAACTTATTTGAATATTATTAATTTAAATCATTCTCAATACCTGAAGGGTTAATTCATATTTCAGTTAATGACAGCCCAACTGGTTGTAAATGTTTACACCATGTCACATACAACATAAGCATATGTGGGCAACATACCTTTGCCATCCTTTACATGCTAAGATGGCCAATTGTTTGTTTTATAACCAGTTCAACACATAACAATCAACTAAAAATTACATATTTTTTTACATTGAATCTTTCAATGACATCACCCAACTACGAGTTGGTTTATGCAGATGCAGTTGTTTGTTTGTCATGTTTAAAAAGATAACGTGAAAACACAACACATGTGGCTGGGAACCTCTTATAAACTCCGTCAGAAAGATGGCTTCAAAAACACAATGACATGCCTCGGTGTTGTGTTAGATCCAGGACTCTCGATGAATTGCCGAATCAATCAACCTTGTAGACGATGTTTTCTAATTACAAAATCCAAAGAGTGACCAGACAATCTCAGACAGCTGAATCAAAACAAGCTCTTGTGTGCAGCTTTGTCTATAATAGTGTTAATTTGTGCAATGGGAAAATTCAAGGAATCAACCTGTTGCAGAGAGATAATGTTCAATCTGTTTCTAATGCTGCTGCTAGATTGGTTGCTAGCGTCCCAAAGTTGGATCCAATACACTAATACTTTGTAAAGATCCACACTGCCTTCGTGTCCGGAAAGAATAACATACAATATGGCCCCTCTTGTAAGAGATTGCCTGGCTGGAGATGCACATGACCACCTAAGACAATAAATTCAATCAATCTCAGAAACTGAAAACAGGAGTCGACTGCGATCATCGAACCATGCTGATTTTTTTTATTCTGAAAATCAAATCTTTTCAGTTCGGTAAAAAAATTTCAGCTTCAGCTGCTCAAATTTGTTATCTGTCGGTTTAAAAATGTTCGTCATCATTAGTAACTTCAAGAAACGCCTAAAAAATTACCTGTTCAGCCTCCAATAAAAGTGCGCTTCTGAAGTCAACTCATGAGAAGTGCTGTACAAATTTAGTAATGAAACACAACAACATTTCGACCGCTATTGTTGTCCTCCCTGCGTTGTTTCAACTGGTAGGTATTATAGTTCATTTGTTGGTCTTTAATTAGAATGTTTTTTAAGCAGAAAGTGCTTTGGCATGATGGATATCATGTTGATTTTTTTGAAATTTTTTGATTTTTTACATTTTCAAAATTTATCTGATCAGTGCCCTGATCAGTATCAGTATCTGATATGACCAGTATCTGATCAGTTGAATAAATTTGCACAACTGAAGATTACACATCTTTCAACAATTAATACTTCAACTCTCAATTTGAGAAACGCGAAACAAAAATCTGTGGGCAATGATAACGAGCAAAATAAAATCGTAAATTAATTATTATAAATCGATGTTAATAAACATGCCAACAATTAGCATAGATGATCATAATGTATGTCCATCTCAGGCCACAAAACAAACTTGTATAAATGTCACCAACACGTCATCAACACAACTGGACATTTTTATGTGGCATTAATTAATTTACGACTAATAAATGTCAGTTTCAATGTTATCGATGTGGTTATTATTATTTTACAACCAAAGGAAATTGAACTATCAAATTGATTATTTATGTGTTTTGTGCGCTTGCTTGTACATATTTGCATTCGCACGTGTGAGTGTGTTTGATGTGCGTGTGTTATGTGGTTATGTGTGTGCGTGTGTGTGTTTGTGTGTGTGGTGTGTGTGTGTGTGTGTGTGTGTGTGTGTGTGTGTGTGTGTGTGTGTGTGTGTGTGTGAATATGTGTTAGTGTTGCATAATTAGCATCGTTCATTGGCAGCAATTAAACAAATTTTAGAATTCAAGATTTCAGAAAAATAATTTATTAAAACAAATTAAAAATGTTTGCATTTAATGAGCGAATAGCAAACAATATTAAATATTTTTGCACCAGAAGTTGTTGGTTACATTATGCTTCATCTCCAATACTTGTTTGCAGACACACACACCCGTGGAGTTTTTACTTGTGACTCTCTTTAATAATTTAGACCCGAAAACTTGTTTGTTATGCATGGTTACATGTATTAGAGCATACAATAATATGCACATTGGAAACATAGACTCGAGCAAGCAGTACCAACATTAAAACGAAACAACAAAGAAACATGAAACCAGTTTGAATGCGGGCTCTCAAATGACAATTAAACTTGCATGCGCCCAAGTAGCGAAACATCATTCCTCATCTTTCACAACCTCCTTCCACACTTCCAGTATTTTCTTCATCTCTTTGCTATATAATAATTAAAAATATTGTTAAATGTAACGTTGTTCTTTGTTGAAAAGCGAAAATCATTCAAAGTGAACTACACAAAATATGTTTAACGTGTTTTAAAATTTCAATAGGCACAATTACACACACGCGCACACACATCAACTGCATGAATACACACACAAACACAAACAAACACACACACACACACAAACACGCATATTTGCACAACAGACAAGTCTTTCAAGCGCCTAATTATTTGTTTATGATATAATACAATTATATTTGGGCACGACATATTTGAAAAAATAAAAAACTAGATATATAAACAACGTAAAATAACAAATACCCACCCAGACACACATAAAATAGCACATGCACACAAACACACGCACACACGAACACAAAGACAAAGTATAACAGTATAAACAGAATATAATTAATTCACGTGAATTTTGTGAGTCGTGCAAAGAAACCAACAATTATAAAGTGGCTGATGATGAGGTTAAGAACAACGATAATTAAATGGAATATTATTATTATTATTTGGTTATTAATTAATGTAATTTAATTAATTTAATTGAATGATTAAATCAAATATTATTAATTTGTTCTTTTAATAAATTTTTTTAATTAATTTAATTTAGTGCTGATTTTTGCAGCAGCGATTGTCATCAGAACGTTCTTACTAAAAATAATTTCCGACAACAATTACGTAAGCATATTTAAAATGAATTTCCTTCTTTTTAAAATTAAATTTAAAAAACTCAATAAGAGTTAATAACAAAAAAAAAAAATATTTACATTTTTAAATAAAATTGATAAAAATAACTGAGGTGCACCATAAAATTCAATAAAATCAATAAAAGTAATAATAATAATAATATAAGAATAATTATTATTATGATTATTATTTAAAACTATTATTATTATTGTTTATAACTATTATTAAAAAGAAAGAGGGGAAAACAAGAAAGAAAGAAAGATAGAAAGAAAGAAAGAAATAAAAGAAAAGAATGAACGAACGAACTAACGAACGAACGAACGAACGAATGAATGAACGCCGATGAAAGAAGTTGACGTTGGCAGTGGCAGAGGAGTTCGACGATGAGCTTTTAACGAGC
>NW_008705215.1:521286-533414 GCF_000326865.2 Helobdella robusta | reverse complement strand
CCTACCTACCTACCTACCTACCTACCTACCTACCTACCTACCTACCTACCTACCTACCTACCTCCCCACCTCTCTACCTACCTACCTACCTACCTACCTACCTACCTACCTACCTACCTACCTACCTACCTACCTCCCTACCTACCTACCTACCTACCTTTTTTTTTTATGAAGACAGCCGTTCATCTACTCGATCCATGATTGTCGTGTCATTGTGTGCATGCATTTATTATTCATTCGAAACATTACAACCCATTCAGGCATTTAATTTCATGGAGTTTTTATATTTAAAAAAAATATACCCACAAATAAAAAGCAAAACGGCGGATCAGGTTTCAATTGAGATGGGAATCTGCCTGACAGACGCTGTTTAATAATTTAACATTTTAAACCATCAGCTACAAAACAATGGAATATTTTTTAGCTCATTCAGTTCCGTTTTTAAAAAATGATTTAATTTTTTGTAGACTTAATTTCCGTGGATGTTTTTATCTCCTATCTACTGCAAAGTCTTAAATAATGAAAATTTGCACAATAGTTTAATTTACATTTACTCGACATTCACCGATTTCAGAATCCCCAACTACGTGTCATCGTGTCGGCGGATCCTCAAAATTTCAATTCAAATATTGCTCTCAATAGTTTAAGTAAGTAGAACAGATTCCTTATTAGAGCACGTTTGTTGAAAAATTCAGAATGTTCGACTTTGGTCAAAACTCCAGTTTCAGCCGAACTTTATATTTTGTGGGTTGGTGTGGTTGCGTTCGCATGAAGTCGTACGTACGTGGGAGCTGTTGTCGCTCCTGAGTTTGTAGCCCACAAGTTCAACTTGAATTGCGTAGGGACGATGTGTAGCAGCTTCTCGCTCATCAGAGATGCTTAATGAAGAGCAAAATATTGAATGAATGAATTAATAAATGATTGAATTAATTAATTCATTAATTAATTTATAAGAAATACATTTAATGTAAGAATTGGAACAGCAAAACATTACACAACCACTAAAGCGTCCAACATAATACAAGTTGAAGCTCTCCAACAGACGAAAATAATAAGCATGAATAGGACGCACAGCCACGTTTTCAATTTTCATTGCTTATTCAAATACAAACAATCTATTGTTCTTTCAGGTAAGAAAGCATTCCAATGTACGTGAATGTAATACAATACATGTAATGAATGCACGCGAATGTAATACAATGCGTGTGATGAATGTACGCAATTGTGCAATTGTAATACAAAAAATGTAATGAATGTACGCGAATGTAAATTGTAATTTCTTGTAAATTAAATGTAAATTCGTAATGAATTTAACGCACATCAAAGGTATTTCAATGATTGGGCTAACACCCAAAATTTATGTACACCTACATTCATACATACGCGTATACTCTTATCTTTTCTAAATAGTACTATACATTACAGACATACATTACAAGCACACATACATTACACAAATTACATGCGTACATCCGTATATTACATACTTACATAAGCGTATTTAGATACACACATACTCCCATACAAATAAACATAAAACATTCAATATCACATACACACACACAATCAAACATACATACAAACATATATGCATGAAAACATACACACACAAACAAACAAACTAACATACAAACATAATTACAAGCATACATGCATGCAAACATACATACACACATACAAACAAACATACATATAAAAACATACATACAAGCATATATGGATGCAAACATACAAACACACATACACTGACATATTTTATTTATTTTTTTCTGAGAAATCATTTCTTTTCATTTTTTGGGATGTTTTATATTTTATTTTTAACACCTAATTTATTGGCTCTTTCTTCTTTGAAGTTATTTGCTATATTATTTTATTTCTGTTTTATTATTATTTTATTAATAATAATAATAATAATAATATTGTTTTTATACTTTTTTTTATTTCCTGCACAATCTATACAAAAAAATATTTTTTTCTTTTTATCCATCTTATTTTCATTCACACTTTTTTCAGTTCTTATTAGTTGTTTGTTTTTATAGAGCATGCATCCATATCAATACATATGTATGTATACATATTTTGTGATCATTTGTTTTGTTGGTTTGCTGTTTTTGTGTTTGTAACTTTATGTATATCTGTATATTTTTGTATATTTTTGTATACTTATATATTTTGTATATTTATATATTTTTGTATATTTGAATATTTTTTTACATTTGATTATTTTTGTATATTTTGTACATTTGTATATTTTTGTACATCTGTATATTTTTGTATATTTTTATATATTTGTATATTTTTTGTGTATTTGTATTTTTGTATATTTGTATATTTTTGTATATTTGTACATTTGTAGATTTTTGTATATTTGTATATTTTTGTATATTTGTACATTTGTATTTTTTTTGTATTTTTGTATATTTGTATTTTTGTGTATTTGTATATTTTTGTGTATTTTTGTGTATTTGTATACTGTGGCATATTTGTTTTTTTCATCTGGCGAATACTCTGCGTGTATGTATTGGCTGTCGATCCTAACAATAAAGCAACCAACACGGACGCCTTTATAACGCGAATAAATAAGAAAATAAATGAAGGCCCGAGATGAATGGATGGTTGGATGAGTGAATGAGAGAGTGAATAGGTAAATAAAAGGACACATGATGAAGTGAAAGAACTAAATAAATGAGTAAAAGATCTAATGATTGAATAAAAGATTGAATGATTGAATGAAAGAGCTAAATAGATGAATAAAAGATCAAATGATTGAATGAAAGAACTAAATAAATGATTGAAAGAACTAAATAAATGAATGAAAGAACGAATGATTGAATGAAAGAACGATTAATTAGTTGACTTAATGAATGACGAAGAGGCGTGTTAATGAATGAAACGTATTGATAAATAAGTAGATGAACGTGAGAAAGTAAAACAAATTAGTTGAAAGAACCTGGTAATAATAAACAATCAAGAAATTAAATAAGCAACGAAGAAGAAGATAAAAAAATGAGGGGTTACGTTTTATCGCCTATCAAGTGACTGTTCGATCGGTTGAATGAATGCATGCATCGGTGGGTGATTGATTGATTATCAAAGTAAGCAAATGAATGAATGAATTACAGAATGGATGGATGAATGAATGAACGAAGGAACGAACGAATGAATAAATGAATGAGCGAGCGAGCGAATGAATAGGCAGATGAATGAATGAGTGGATCAATGACAAGTGACAATAGAAGATCGGGCTTGTATTGCGTAGAGGTACCACTAAAGATTAAACAACTGAATGGAACCCCGGCAGCTTGCACGTCGTAATGAATGCGCAGGCATCTACTAACAAATATTTCAGCTTAATACTCAATTCTTTTAAAATGTTTCTTTTGATCAGTAGTCACGTCGACGCGTTTATTTTTAGCCAGCCAACTCCGGACTGAAAAAGTTGGAAATAATGCCATATATAAATTTCTTTCTGCGTTTCAGCCTATACGAAAAAGTTTTTCGAAAGGAAATCCTATATTGCTGGATTCATTTGTTTAAAGGTTAAAATTAATTTGAAGTGATATTAAATAATGCAGGGAGAGTTTCATAATACTCATATTCAGTGCCGTTAAAATGTATCTTTTCAAAAACACGTTTCACATCCTGCTAATAATCATGTGCTGCTTGTACTCACTACATATACTCGGTACTTGTACTTGGTACTTGTACTCGAGCACTACACATGTACAAGCGCTTGACACCTAAGTCTCAACGTAAAATTACTTTACAAATATTCACAAATATATAGCTAACAATTTCCGAGACAATTATTTTATTTGAAAATTTTGACCATTTTTTTAAAATCCGGCTAAGCTAAATTTGGGACGGATTATAATCAACAAGGTTTTAATATGCAACGCATATGTCTACATTTCTATGTATATCTTCATAAATACTTGCTTGTCTACGCTTATACGTTTATGTACATCCATTCTTGTACATGTGAATATGTATATAAATGTATATTATTTAATGAACGTATGCATATATGCGAATTGGTTTGAAGCGAGAAGAATTACGATTGATTGAGCCGACCAATTTATGCCCTATCTTGATTTTATCTTAATTACTTTTAAATCACCAGACATTAACATAAAGCAGTATAATTGTGAGAAGTGATTTGCAAATTGTGTTAACATGTGTAGTGTACATAATCACACATGTTCTTGATATAGAGGATGCAAGTTTTAACATTTGTTTGTTTCCATGTATAATGTTCCTATATGATAATTTATACGAAAATCTATTAAGACGTATTAATTCGATTTGAATTAAATCTTTATATCTAATTTTAATTTTATATCTAATTGTATCTAATGAAACCATAGTGACTAGACATAGTGACACTGGAAATTTCATCCGATAGGATTTCTGTTTCTAAACTTAAATTTGAAAAAGTCGAATCCCATACAGACCCAGTACCGATTAATTTAATTGAGTATTTATTGATTTGAAATAAGGGTTATTTGGTAAGTCGTTAAGATTTCTCGTTGTTCTTTCGCATTTGATATGAAAGTACTGGTATTTGAGGTGTTGGAAGCATTTTCGTTGCAGGGTTTCCATAGCCAAATTGAACATTTTGTTTTATTATTCTTTAAAAATCAGGATCTGACAAACGCAGAAACTGAAACAGAAAATTTTATGCCCAAAAGAGTGAGTGCTACACGAAACTAGTAGCAAGCTACCAGCTTAATTCACTATATAAGCATCACATTCTTCACGTTTATCGTTACGTCGGTAAATTAACGGCATATAGTATAATTATCGATTATCGGTAATGTTTTGGTTATTTAGTTTAGTAAAAAATTGTTCAGTACCACGCAAATGAGCGGTTCGATATAGGTACGGGAATATCGAGGTCGGTATCAATATCCGTAATACCGATGTTACTTTTACATCTGTTCAATGACAACAATGCTTATTGTTGATCACCAATTATTCAGCAAATTAAACTAAACATTTCACAAGATCTGGTGAGGTGTCGACATCATCAGCGCTACGTAGTCTATTATATCATGCGACGTATGTGCAGAGGTGTAGCTAGAGGGAGGGCTTTGGAGGATGAAGCCTCCTGCAATGAAGATATTTGCTAAGGTTGAATTGAACAATATCTTTATACAAATTTGAAGCTCCCAGTCCCACTCTTCTAACAATAAAATTATGTAAAAATTTTGTTAAACTTGTTAAATTTTGTAAAAATAACGAAAATCAGTTTAGTAAATTGACAAAGTATAAAAAGTATAAAAAAAAATGGTCGCTAACTTTTTTTATCAATATTGTTCCTCCTCATTATCAAAAAATTTCAGGCTTCCTAAGGTAGGGCCTACCTATGTGAGAAATTGGTTTGCGAGGTTGTATACGAGGCCGATATTTTGGAAGAAATCTCGAAGGTGCGAAGGCAATTTTTTTTGAAATATTTCATCAAAGGAATCAATCAAGTTGCTCATGACAATTGCGTCAAATTTATTTTTAACAAACAAAACGTGACTGACAAACGTTCAATTTTTATGATCCTGTAAAAAGCGTTAATCTTCCAACTAACAATCGATTCATCCAGCCATCTAACCAGCCATTTAACCAGCCATCTAGTCAACCAATAATCCAACCAATTAAACAGCCAACTAACATTCCGACCGTACAACCTAGCAGCTATCTAATAATTCATTGACCATCCATCCAGGTGATTAATGAAACAACCATGGAAACCAAATTATTCATCAAGAAGATACAATCCCACCACTTTCGGAAGTACACGTTGGTGGCCACGAACAACATCGGCACTACAGTTTTTTACACTGAGTTAAAGCAGAAAATAAGTAACTGTTTTTGTTCAAATTTTAGTTACAATTTTTATTTAATTTTTTTTTAACTTTTTAAAATTGTGCAAAAACAAACAATTAAGAATGGAATTTCTTTTATTTCTATGATTGAATTAACAAATATAATTATATTAAAATTGATATGTTTATATTCTAATATTTGAATAAGAATATAATTTTGAAACATTTTGAAGCTCCACCCATGAACAAATCAACGAATCATGTGATGCCATCTAGTGAGCAGTTCGAAGGACTGGCCAGTCAACCCGGCCCTGAAATATTGATGACCTCGAATGCAAACAGATTAACAGCTTCTGCATATTTTACATTTTTCAATTTAACTAATTTTTTAGCTTTAAATCTGATATTATCACACTTCGGCAGAGGAGTTTCCATTGTTTAGATTATAGTACAAGCAAGAATAAATAATTTCAATTTTCATTCAATTTTTAATTTTTTGGCTGCTGATTTTTTTTTCAATTTTTGCTTCACATCAGCTTCATTCATTCGTTTTCTCCATCATAGACTAATTATTATTGGTTACTGTTCAATTTTGTAGACGTTTGTTACCTTGGTACCGGTTAGTACAATTTGTTTGAACAGCATTATCAATCTTTTAATATTATGCTTTTCATGAAGTTAATGCATCTGAAGCAAATACTTGTTTTGCTCCATGCAGTGCACAAACCAACCATTCAACCTCGAGCCGATCATGTGATGTAACTGCTGATTGTTTTACGATCAAATGTATAATGACAGATCGCGATTAGGTTGTTATCTCGAACATGTTAGTGTGCGTGCTTAATTGTTCTACGTTATGCAATCAATTCGTCAATTGGGCAATAAAATTTTTTAATTGTGAAACAATGCAAAATAGTAATTTGTTTCGAAGGAATTAATTTTTCGATTTTGACACTTGCAACAAAAGGGAGAAAGAAGAGTGTTTGTGTCTAAATTCAACGACTGCCTAACACTTCGCAAACAAAAATTGCTGCTTGTCGCCGAGTTGATTTACGTCAGCATGAATTAGTTACGAGAGATATTTGTTGGCCGGCGTTGGCCGCTGGCTTCTTGAAAATCGAGAAAAAATTACAATTTTTAACGACGGACATGATATCAGATTCTCAACAAGACAATTAACACATCAAAGTGCAAATTAACTCAAATTATGAAAAACCCTGAATAAATTTTGTTTGGTTAAAAATTTTTAAAACTATATTATTTTCTACAAAATATTTATTGTACAAAAATATTTAATTCAATCATCTTCTGTCTTTGTTAATTTTGTAAGCCAAATAAAATTTAATGTCTCCTGACGGATGATTCGATAGTTTAATGACTAAATAATCAATATAAATGAATAATCAAAAATAATTTGAAATGAACAAATACTTAAACAGCTCAAAATAATAAATTGACAGCATATTTTTGATACAAGCAAATACGTAACAGCAAGTAGTTAGAAGACAAAGCCACAGAGGATTAATTGAAGAGTGACACAACTGATGAAATCTAACTATGGGAACCCCGTCAATTATTACGTAATCCTAAATTTACGCCTAATTCTAACTTCAAATAAAGAAAATTTTATTATTTATTTATTTAAATATTTTATTATTTTTGTATCCAATTTCTCATTAAAAAATATGCACTAATAAAAATTATTCATTTTATTGGCAAAAGAAAAAATTAATTAACGTGATTGACCTATAAAGCAACTATTCAATTGTCCTTTATTGGCACCAATTAACAACTTACATCCATCAATTAAACGATTTAAATGAATTTACCGAAATTCCCAATGTCGCTGGTTATGTAAAGAAGCAATGTGATCGAACGGAAATCCTTGATGCTGCAATCCGAAACTTGTTTTCACGTAAATGTTGATTAAATGATTCATGTATTATTTTTTTATTATTATTTATAAAGCAGCTCTGCTTACATGTTGTGCTATACCCATAACTAAACCACACCACACTACGCATTAACACACTACGTATGCCCAGGCCCACGCAAGCAACACATCATACGGGTCCTTGAGATTCGGAGAGACAGTATTCGAACCATGCCATCGCGTTATAGCAGCGCATGACATGGCATTCTTACTGACTGAGCTAACTCGGTGACTGAAAATTTTTCCATAATAATAACGAACTGATTAAAAAAATAATTAATTTTAAGTTTTGCAATAAAAATGTCATCAATCACTTAATATTTTTATGGTTTCTTAATTTGAATACTACGCCGTGGTTCAAATCAGATTTTCATTAATCTGTAATCTGTAATTAATATGACGCAATAAACCAGTCACGTTATAGTAATTCGATATTCTATTAAAATTAAAACTGTCTTCCATTTCATATTCAAGAAATAGTTATAGCCCATAATAACCAAACAAAACGAATCAAAATTGGCTGCACCCAATCTTCCAATAAGGCAGTAAAACTCATTATGAAAAGATGTGTACTAAATTTGTACTTGTATGATAAATAAATCAAAATCATTTTTACCATTATAAAGAATAATAATGAACTAGTTATTGCTAACTATGTTGAAATAATAGAATATTTACGATGTCCATTATCGTATGTCTAACATTGGATAGATTGTAAATTAATTTTATAGTGCCAGCCAATAGGATTAGTAACAAAGTGCAAAATTTTACTACATTCGGTGATATATATATAAACAATCAAATTACTATTCTGATTTATTCGTCGTGTAATGAGGTGAAGTTAAACTGGTTTTATTGATTTATTATTAAATTGAAATTAGATCGTATTTGATACAATTTCTAAAAAAGAAATTTTAAAAATTTTCTGAAATAGAGAATAATTCGTACTTATTAAAATTTTCTGAAAATAAGATTAATTTGTATTATAGTTCTCAATACATTTGTGAATTTGCGTCTAGAGAATTAAAAGTAATATGATTGGGCTGAAGAATAGTTTTGTTGATTTCAAAAGAATTAAAGACTTGTGCTCAACAGCTGCTGAACACCAACAATTATATTACTCGTTTAAAAGCACAATGAAGTTTGAAGCTGAAAAATTATTTTCTCATACGGAAGCATCAGGGCAGAACAATTTATTAAACTTCTCTCCTTGTGTCGGATCGTTACCAGGCCGTCTGAATTCTTCATTTGAATCTGAAGAAGAAGAAGAAAGTAGTCCAAGTGGGGTCACAGAATTACCTATGATAATTCATCAAATGAAATCGATTTCTAAAAGTGAAAACAAATCAAAATCTCGCAAACGTTTAACAATGTCTTGTACAGATGATGAAGAAGATTGCGCAACATTAAAATCATCGGAAGAAAAAAAATTATGTTCAAATAAAAAACGAAAACAAGACACTTCAAACAACTCGAGAGATTCAGAGCAATCAGAACAAATAATTCCTACACATGCAGGAGACATCGTTTCAGAGGAAAGTATTTCAATCAATACAGAGTCGATCAATTTGATGCCAGCACTAACTAAAGAAGAAAAATCAAGTTCGCCTAATGGTGAAAACCTGATCTCGCCAGAAACAAACAAGAAGCCATCCGACCGAAGAACTAGAAGAGTTTATAACGACCATGAAACAGAAATACTTGAAAACGCTTTTCAAAATTCCAATGGATATCCAGTGAAGTCCGTAATTCTACACATCTGCAAGATTCTGGATGTAGATGAAGAAAGGATCAGAAATTGGTTTCAGAACCGACGAGCTAAGTGTAAAAAACCCGCGAAAATTGCTCCAAAATCTCCATTCAAATTGATACAGATTTCACCGGCATCTATTGGAATAATGAACAACGTTAATTCTATTCATAATCCTTATCTCTTACAGATGCCAAGTTTTATGAATGCACCAACAGATTTCAATTATGCTCCAAGGATTTCCTAATATTTTCTTCATTCTATCTAAATAGTTTGAAATTTATTTGAATTTGTCATATATTTTTTGTCATTATTATTAATTTTATATTGTACATAAATTTTCTTATCAAATAAAAACTGTAAAAAAGTCAATACCTGTTCTTGAAAAAAATGCCCGAATAAAATGTAACAATTAAAAGCGATAAAAAAATTAGTAGTAAAATAAATTCGCAAATTGTGTAAATTAGTAGTAAAATACGTGATATTTGCTAAAAAAATTTTGACTAATTTAATTTAAAAAAAAATTTTTGAAAATGAAAATATATAAACTAGCTATTGCCTCAGTAAATGTAATTAACATGTCCACCGACCTCTGATGTTTATGTGAACCACTCATACCTACCCACCTCCGCAATACACATCCACCCAACACATTTTTAAACGACAGACACGCAGGCAAATGCATTTGGTGAACGTTTAATTTATTAAAATTCAAAATAAACTTATTTTCCGAATTCCTGCTGCAAATAAGGCCATATTTCGATTATTTGCAGCATGAATTTGGAAAACAAGTTTATTTTGAATTTTAATAAACTAAACGTTCACCAAAAAACTTTAGTGAGAAAAATTGAAAAAACGAACTACAAACATATTAACGCCAAACATTCAGTAGAGTTTATAGAATATTGAAAAAATTATGGTCTATTACCAATATATATATATTCATTACAAGCAAATGTTTAATGTAATCAATTTTTGTCTTTGTTAGTTTTGTAACAAAAATAAAATTTGAAGTCTTCAGATGAATGATGTGATGATGTAATAAATAATTATTTAAAATAATATAATGTATGAATATTTAAAATAATTTAAGAAATAAAAAAGTAAAATAATTTAATGACGGAACAAGTTCACAATTTATTTAAAAGTAAAGAGCAAACAGAAGCAAAGTTTTGATACAAGCGAGTACGTATTGCAAGAAATTGTTTCAATGTACTGAACAAAGAAAGCGAAAGCAGACATATTAACGAAGTCACAGAGGATTAATTGAACTTCAGAACTCAACTCATTAACTACATGGTCAAAACAATGCAATCTGTCAATTAACTTCAATAAATCATTCGAACTCATGATTCACAACACAATAGTCGTAAGAAAATAGCATTACTTCCACGAATCAATTAAAAATATTAAGCATAACATTCACCTCCACACTTAATGTAGCACCTCATATCAATTACATCATCACAAAAAGCTTTCAAACATTTCACGCACTCAAAACACTCCGCTCACATGGTCTCAGAGGCATCAAATTATTCGACATCACTGAATCACTTATCTCACGCATCAAATATGCAGCTCCTTCCTGGTCTGATTTTGCTACACAACAACAACTTCAGCAACTACAATCTCTCATCCAAAAACTAATTCGCTTCAACTATCTACCTGCATCATATCCTACCGTCACTCAGATATTCAACGTACTCGATTCAAGGCTGTTCAAGATAGTAGAAAATAACAACAACCACGTCATCCATCCTCTACTACCACCAATTAAAACTACAACACACAACCTTCGTCAGCGCAAACATAACTATCAAGTCGCCACTCAATTAACATATCAGGAAAAGACCTTCATCACCTTCCTGTATAAGTCTCAATCTAAATTATTTCCTAAGTATTTATCAGATATATTAATTGAACCTAAACGCCCCGGTTCACGATCGTCTTCTTCTCGCTTTTTCTTAACTCGTGTTAAACACTCTTTTGCCAAATCTGCTTTTGCTTTTTCTGGTCCTTTTCTCTGGAACTCTCTACCTACTTCTCTGACTACTTCTCCATCACTTGCGAAGTTCAGAGCGGATCTCAAGACCCATCTCTTTTCAAAATTCATTAAGGAGCGCTGTTGAACATCGCGGAAATAGCGCTTTATCAGCTGATTGATTGATTGATTGATTGATTGATTGATTGATTGATTGATTGATTGATTGATTGATTGATTGATTGATTGATTGATTGATTGATTGATTGATTGATTGATTGATTGATTGATTGATTGATTGATTGATTGATTGATTGATTGATTGATTGATTGATTGATTGATTGATTGATTGATTGATTGATTGATTGATTGATTGATTGATTGATTGATTGATTGATTGATTGATTGATTGATTGATTGATTGATTGATTGATTGATTGATTGATTGATTGATTGATTGATTGATTGATTGATTGATTGATTGATTGATTGATTGATTGATTGATTGATTGATTGATTGATTGATTGATTGATTGATTGATTGATTGATTGATTGATTGATTGATTGATTGATTGATTGATTGATTGATTGATTGATTGATTGATTGATTGATTGATTGATTGATTGATTGATTGATTGATTG
>NW_008705215.1:463422-521092 GCF_000326865.2 Helobdella robusta | reverse complement strand
TATCTAGTCATAACAAATGCCTTTTTATACCTTACTCCATTTTATTTTCAATACTTTCATGTTTCAACATTTTTTTCTCCGTTATTTATTTAATTTTTCGTCATCATTTTATTCTATTGCCTTGCATGCTGTAACAGTTTTTCCAGCTGTCAGATTCAAACTTTTTAAAGAATGATAAAAAAAGTTGAAGAGTGACACAACTTTGTGGTCTCTGTCAAATAATATGAGATCCTAAAGTTAAATAAAGCCTAGTTCTATTGTCAAATTTGAAAAATGTTATTATTTAATAGTTTTATTATTTATTTAATTTTTTTTTATTAAATTTCCAGTTAATAATATGCTCTAATGAACAATATTCATTATATTGGCAAAAGAAAAAAGTTATTATGCTGATATTAGCCATAAACACAACATTTCTTTTGTTCTTTATTGGCTGGCACTAATTAACACCGTACTTTCAGCATTTTATTATGAAGGAAAACAATGGGATTGAATTGAAAACCGTCATGTTGCAATTTGAAACTGACGTTTTCACGTAATTATTGACTGAATAATTCAAATTTTACATAATAATAACCAACTAGTCGAAATCATTAAAAAATAATTTTAAATAAAAATGTAAACATTTACTTAATTTTTCATGATTACCTAATTTGAATACTTAACAAACGATTCATGTCAGAATGATAATTATCTCTAAAATCTGACACTAATGATAATTTTAAAGGACTCAATAAACCGGTCACTTTATCATTATACAACTTTATATTCAAATTGAAAATGGCTTCAATTTCATAATTATGAGCTATTAATAAGCGAATAAAAATTGGTTACACCCAATCTTCCAATAAAGAAGTGAAACTAATAAAAACAAGACGTATATTAATCTTGTATTTGTATGATTATTGAAGAAAAAGTGAATTTTATCATCAGACATATAAGAGATAAACTAGATGTTAGTAAAACTTTTGAAATAACAATTTATTTACGATGTCCATTTCTGTAGGTCTAACAATGGATAGATAGATTGTAAATTGACTTTTTAGTGCCAGCCAAAAGAATTAGTTACAAAGTGCATAATATTACCACATATGTTGGTATATATAAACAAACAAATTCTTATATTGAATCATTACTTCTACAGTGAATTGAAAGCATATAGGACTTTTAGAAATTTTGTAAAATTGAAATTATAAAAAATAACTTGTCAGTAGTTTTTAGTAGTTGAGATTAAATTGTATTATAGACTTGAATACGTTTGAGAATTTGCGTCTAGTGATTTGAAATAAAAATGATTGGGCTAAAGTTTATTGTTAATTTCCAAAAAATAATAGATTTGTGCTCAACAGCTGCTGAACACCAACAATTATATTATTCCTTTCAAGGCACAATGAAGTTCGAAGCGGAAAAATTAACTTTTCAAATGGAATCACCAGGGCAGAAAAAGTTTTTAAAATTCTCTCCTTGTGTTGGATGGTTACCAGCCCGACTTAATTCTTCATTTAAATCTGAAGAAGAAGATATTAGTCCAAGGAGTGTCACAGAATATCCTATAATAATTCATCAGATGAAGCGCATTCCAAAAAGTGAAAACAAATCAAAATCTCGCAAACGTTTAAAAATATTTTGTACAGATGATGAAGAAGATTGCGCAACATTAAAATCATCAAAAGAAAAATATTTGTTCTCGTCAAACAAAAAACATAAACATGACACTACAAACAACTCGAGAGACTCGGAGCAATCAGAACAAATAATTCTAACACATGCAGGAGACATCGTTTCAGAGGAAAGTATTTCAATCAATACAGAGTCGATCAATTTGATGCCAGCACTAACTAATGGAGAAAAATCAAGTTCGCCTAATGGTGAAAAACTGATCTCGCCAGAAACAAACAAGAAGCCATCCGACCGAAGAACTAGAAGAGTTTATAACGACCATGAAACAGAAATACTTGAAAACGCTTTTCAAAATTCCAATGGATATCCAGGAAAGTCGGTTATTCTACACATCTGCAAGATTCTGGATGTAGATGAAGAAAGGATCAGAAATTGGTTTCAGAACAGACGAGCTAAGTGTAAGAAACCCGCAAAAGCAGCTCCAAAATCTCCATTCAAATTGGTACCTATTGCACCGGCATCTATTGGAATAATGAACAACGTTAATTTTATTCAGAATCCTTATCTCCTCCAGATGCCAAGTTTCAAGAATGAACCTACAGATTTCAATTATGCTCCGTGGATCTCCTAATATTTTTTCATTCCATCTTTTTAATTGAAATTTAAGTGAATTCTTCATGTTTGTTGTCATTTTATTTATGTATATATTTTCTTTCTTGAAAATAAAAAATATATAAATTAGTTATTGTCACTTAGAAAATGTTATTATTACGTGCACCGATCTCAGATCATGATTCATCAATTTATTTATCATCGTTTTGGCTTTTGTTTTATATGATTTCCTGTTTATATTCAGTTCAATTCTGTGGTCACAGTTTTTGCCAATTTCATCTGATACACTGATATATATTGTTATATTGCTCGTTGTTCACCATTCTACGACGGTTACCCAACGAGCGTCATGGTTTGTTCTTGGGAAAATTCTTTCTGTTTCTGTGAACTCGCTCGCTCAACGTTAAAAAACTTGAAATTGTTCATGAAATAATAATAGATGATTTTAATTGGGGACTTACGTGTGTTTAGCATTATAGTTTAAAATGTTTTAAAGTTTAATAATCGAAATAGGACGAGAAACGACTCACATATTATTTTTAATATTATTTTTTTTATTACAATTGTTATTAAATATTTTTTATCTAACAAAATAACAAGCTTAAACTGTAAAATGTAAAGGGAATAATGATAATGTGAATAATGTGAAACTTGTAAAAGTGTGTAAGTAGCGATCAAGAGTGTTAAAGAGTTTAAGAAGTATGTTAAGTCTGTTTTCTAACCAGTCAGTCCCTATTATATGTCAACTATATATATGCTCTGATTAATTATACGTTATATTATATTATATTAAGCGACTTTATGTCTGAAATTTGAAGTCTCGTCGTGAACCTCTTTTAAAACTTAACTATCATTAAAATTGCTTACCTTTTTCAACATATATCTATATGTAACACATACTTACTTATACCTCCTAACCTAAATTATCATCTTTACATCATCACGTTCTGTTAAGATAATTCAGAAAAAATTTTCAGACGGCCCAGAAAGTCACATTGGCATGAATTTCTGCGTGTTCGTGTAGAAGCAGTTATTTGTCGATGTCATGTGTTGATTAAAGTTGAGACTTGTGACGCCAATGCTCGGCGCGGCTGGTAGACTAGAAAGATAACGAGTCAAAATTCAGAGATTTTTTATTCAGTCGGTTTAACATTTTGTTTTTCCAGTCCTTTTTTTAAATTAATTTTTCGCTTAATCTTCGCAAATGTTTGTCTTTAGAGAGTAGTGAAATAGTAGGCTAAATGTAATTAAGGTAGGTTATCTGTAATTGCTTCTGTTCAAGAACGCCATGAAATTTTTAATTTTTATTCAAAAATTTTGTACAAAATTATTTTAATTTGTTCTTTTTTGATAGGTAGCAAAAGCATATAAAAAATTAAAATAAATCAATTTAAAAAGACGGAATGAAAAAAATGATAAGAAGCAATGGGGGAACATAACTTAGCATCCGAGGGTAATAAATATTCTGAATAGAATTAACGTTTTTCATTAAGTGCCGATGGAATCGGTTTTAGTTTGAATGTAAATTTTGGAGATTTTCGCGGGTTTTTTACATTTAGCTCGTCTGTTTTGAAATTAACTTTTGATCCTTTTATCATCTTGCAGATGATTAGAATGACCGATTTTTCTAGATAACCATTGGAATTTTGAAAATCATGTTCAAGTATTTTTGTTTCATTGTCGTTATAAACTCTTCTAGATCTTCGGTCGGATGGCTTCTTGTCCGATATGGCGAGATCAGGTTTTCATCATTAGGCAAACTTGATTTTTCTTCTTTAGTTAGTGTTGAGGTCAAATTTATCGCTGCAGTATTGGCTGAAATACTTTCCTCTAAAATCTTGTCTCCTGCATGTGTAGGAATTATTTGTTCTGATTGTGACTGACGATTCTCTTGTGCTGTTTGGGATGTCCTGTTTCGTTTTCGTTTCAACATAATTGTTTTTCTTCTAGCGGTTTCTTTTAAATCGATATAACATTAAAATTTTCAACGATAGACATGAAAATCAGATTTTCAAGCGAACTTTTAAAGCACTAAAGTTTAAATTAATTCTTACTATAAAAAATCCAAATTTATTTTTTGTTTGGTTGATGATATCTTTTTTTAGATAATTTTATTAACGAAAAATTCATCACACGCAAATGTTGAATATGATCAATTTTAGTCTTCGTGTTTTTGTAACCAAAATAAAATTCGCAGTCTTCTAATGAATGATGTGATAATTTAAAAATGAATAGTTAAAATAATTACTTGAATAAATAAATTAAATAATTTTTTAGAATATATAATTAAATTATTTTATTGAATGAATAACTAAACAAATTAATTAAAAATAATGAATTAACGTCAAAATTTTCATACCAACGGCCAGAAAATATTCTAATGCACTGGACAGTACGTTTAATTATACATTTTCTAAATTATTTGAATTTTTCATTCAATAAATATTTTAAATTATTCATTTTCTCAAATTTAAAAATCAATCATTCAACTTATTAACAAAGCTACAGAGTTTTAATTGAAGAGTGACACAACAGATGAAATCTAACTTATGGATATAATATGATTTAATTTTCTGATTTCTGTGAAGTTTAACTACGCCTAATTTTAATTTCAAATAAAAATTTTTTTAATATTATTTAATTTTTTCACCTTTATATTAAACTACCAGTAACAACAATGCTCCAATATACAATACATTATTCATTTTAATGGCAAAAGAAAAAATTTTATAACGTGCAACAATTCTTTTGTTTGTTATTAGCACCAATTAACACCTTACTTCTAGCAAATGGGCGATTGAAATGAAGTTAACATGAATTCCTATGTCGTTAATTATCAAACAAAGCATCGTGATGTTAATACAAATAAAGCAATTAAAATTCTTGGGAGTCATTTTAGATTCCAAATAAACTTTTCGATCATATGTACAAAATATTTGTGCTAAAATGGCAAAAACAATTAGTATGCTAAACAAGATCAAAAATTCTACATACAAAAATTGTACTGAACATAATCTACAAATCAATCTGTGCTCCGTACATCACATAATGCAACATGGAATAGGCAGGCACCTACAAAGGCATTCACCAATCCGATAAACTTAATGGAAAGATGCCATGCGTACAACAACGTTATCAAGGAGTCAAACTCACGGTCAACAATTATTTGTGACACAAGGACTTCACGCATGTTTTTCGTTGTTGACCGCGATCTCTTTTACCTGCAATCTTTCCAGTATTTGTTAGATTTTCTATTCTTTCCTTTCGCATGATGTGACCAAAAAACTTTAACTGCCCCCGCTGGATTATCTGTAGTAATTTCCTCTTTAATAACAGGACTGTTTTAATACATCCTCATTTGAAGTTTCATAATTCTTCTCAAAAACCATCTTTCAGTAGCGTTAATCTTTTTTTCATTTCTTTAGAAATTGTCCAGGACTTAGAACCGTAAGTTAGCACAAGAAAAATGTAGCTTCCTAATAGTTTTAATATTGTTGATATTTTGATTATACTGTTGGTGAGGATGTCCCTGGATATCCATTAGAATTTTGAAAAGCATTTTTAAGTTTTTCTGTAAATGTTTTTATTACTTCAGTCAAATGGTTTTTTTCTGTTTCTAACAAGATTAGATACACATCATTAAGGTATGATGATTTTTCTTTTTTAGTCGGTGCCGAGGTCTAATTCATCGCTTCTATATTTGTTGAGATACTTTCCTTTAAAATGTTGTCTTCTACATGTGTTGGAATTATATTGTTATAATACTCGCTGTCGTAACCGATTTACGATGCGACGGGTTCAAATCTTCGATTGAATAAAATACTCCAAACAGTTATTAATTATTAAACTTTATTTACAGAAGAAATCAACTAATCGTTTATTTCCAGCAAATTCAAACTAACGCAACAATTAACTTTTAAATTGTTCAAAATCTATCGCTATGACAACGTCAACAAACAAATCAAATATCGCTTTAAATAATTCACCGAATCGCTATTCACAAAATCACAAAATCACGAATTTCACTAATCACGGATTTCACTAATCACGACTTTTACTAATCTTCTTGCGACGTGCGCTTATATACTCTTCGCAAGCGTCGTTTCTAGATTCTTCTCGATGGTCCGATTCTAGCATACTCTAGAATGCTCCAGTCACTAGAACATTCTAGAATACGCTAGAATCTAGTGCGTTCGGTAGCACGGTTATAACAATATGTTCCGATTGGGCAGATACTCTTGTAGTGTCTTATTATCGTTTTTTGCTTGACTACTATAATTCTTTTTCTTCTGGTTGCCTCTGCTTCCTTGCTTCTGAAAATTAAAAAAAATTATAGTTTTTAACGATAGACTTGAAAATCAGTTTCAACAGGACAATTAACACATTAAAGTGCAAATAATTCTATTTATAAAAAAACCCTTATTCATTACTATGTAGATTGAACAATTTAGATAATATTCTTTACAAAATATTCATTACATCTAAATTTTTTTACTCATTCTTTTATTTGCAAAAAAGCTGGTGACCCGAAACAGAGCTTATTGGACTTCCATAACAGAAAATTAAAAAAATAAAAGTCAAACATATATTGTTCATATAATAAATGTAACTAAAAATATTATTAAACCAATAAAATATCTTTAACCAATTAGATGAAACCAGAATATAAAATGAATAATTACAAATACGAAAAATAATCGGTAATAACTAAGAGAACAAGTTTTTATTTTAAATTAGTTAAAGTCGATGATAAAACTGATATTTAACAATGCCCATAGTTTAACACCATAAACAAATATATTGATAGAATGTAAAAATAAACAGTACGAAATGGTCAAATATAAAATTCTGCAGTATGTCTTGTTTTTATTTAACAACAAACGATGTTTTTAAATGATTGTTATGAAAATACGTAAACATACTTAAATTAATCATTTTGTAACAATATTGTAAAATTATATATATATATATATATATATATATATATATATATATGTGTGTGTGTGTGTGTGTGTGTGTGTGTGTGTGTGTGTGTGTGTGTGTGTGTGTATAATATGCTTTTTCCAGCTCACGTTGCGGAAACTACTACACCAACAACGTAAAAATGTTACATTTGGTATTAAAACGCTATTTAAATAAAATTTAATATTGTGTAAAATTTTAACAAATTTTTACCAAGCAGCATACATCTCTTTTTTGAAGTGTTAATGTTTAGACCATTTGCAAACATCCATGAAGAAACATTTTCTAACTCCAAGTTTATTTTATCAACTTAATTTGTTAGTGATTTTCCAGTTACTAAAATTATTTTGTCATCTGCATACAATATAAATTTTAACATTTTAGATGATGCAGTCAAGTCGTTAATGAACAAATTAAATAATAAGGACCCAATGATTGTTTCTTGCAGTACGCCATTTCCAAAAAAAAAATACTTAGTCGTGTCGATGATTTTCACAACCTCTTGCCATAAATCTAAAACTAACTATTCAGTTGAGTTTTTTGCAAAACCCGCACTGATTTTAATAAATCATATTGTTATTGTTGAAAAAATTTGTTAAACGTATATGAACTAACTTTTCAATAACTTTAGAAAAAGTGGATTCTGAAGAGATCGGTCGTAGTTTGATAAATTACCACAAGAGGACTATTTTTATACAATGGAAAAACCTTTGTTATTTTCAAACAATCAGAAAATACGCCCTAATTCAACGAGATATTAATGCAGTATGTCTGTGGTTTGAGTAGTGAGAACATTGTTTCTTTAATCAAAAAGTATGACAAAAAATCGTCCGCTTGAAGAGAGGAATTATTTAAGTTAATGATTTTTTTCTGATCTCATCTTTTTGAACTTCCTCCATTGAAAAACTATTTGGGTTTGAAATCGGTAGAAATTTATGAAAATTTTTAGAAACGATCTGATTTTTTAAAATACAGTGTGTTGTGAATGTTTTATTGTAAGCTTCACATATTTTTGACTTGTCATCTGTCAATCCGTCACTAGTTTGAATCAACTTTGGAAATTTGCTTCATTTACTTTTGTTAATGGATTGGTTAATTAGTGGCCAGGTAAGTTTTGAGTTATTTTTGTCTTTATCCAATTTTTTTGTGATAAAAATATTTTTGCCAATATTTAATATAATCAATTTTTTTGTCTTCGTTTGTTCTGTAGCCAAAAAAAAATTGCGGTATTCTGAAGAATGATGTGATAATTTAATAAATGAACAGTTAAAATAATTTAATGAATCAATATTTGATAATTAATAATTCAAAAAACGTATTAGTGAAATAATTGAGTGAATAAATAGTAAACAATTTAATTAAAAATAAAGAATTAACGGCAGAATTATGATACGAAGGATTACGTAACTGACAGAAATTATTTTATTGCACCGACCATAAATGTCTCGACGTAGTAACAGCCTCTATGTAGATACGAAAATTTTAATACACGCACATCATAGCTTGAGCATAGTAGGCCCTGCATTAAGCTATCGCTTTTTTGAATGAATGACCTTTGTTCCAATCAAACATTCCAAATTTGTTCACTCCACTTTAACCAATTCGATTTCGTAACATGTTTTAGTGATTAGTATAAAGGATAATTGAACAGAACTGTGGGGATTGCCAGTACGGTTATCGAGAGGCAAAAAAGAAAGTTAAAAGAAGATGCAGAAGATACCATCCAAATTTTAGAATGCACTTTCATATTTGTCTACTCCAACGCAACAACCTTGATTGACAACAAAATTTTCATCAGCTAGTCGTTGCGTATGAGATATTAAAAGGGCAAAAAAAAGCAGCTAAAGAGTTCCTAAAAACTGATTTTTTAAATAATTGTGGATTGAATGATCTAGAACAACGTTTATCTGAATAAATCACTTTCACCTCAGAATTTGAATTTAAATTGATGATCATTTTTTTGATTTTATCAACGATCAACGAAAAATTTTCACAACACTTGTAAATAATTATAAACAAAATGACATTTTGTTAGTTGAAGACATGTTTTGTTTTATTAATCATAACATCAAAGAAATGATCTGTAAACGTTTTTATAACTGCATCTGTAAAAATTTGTTAAAAATATTGATGACAGTGTAAATATTGAAAATGAATTTAATAAAAACAATAAACTAAAAAAAATTAAAAAGTAAAAAAAATATTTTCATTTTATTTATTTTTATTTCATGATTTTTTGAATATAAAAAAATTTATTATTGAAACAGTTTCCTTGTTTATTTTAAATAAAATAAAAACAAAAGTATATAATTGCACTGCATAACAAGATTCTTAGGCACACAACACAAAAGCCTTCTAACCAACATGAGCGTTTAAATGTTTCGTATCTAGATGCTACGTCGAGACATCTATAGTACGGACCAAATAAAGTAGACTTATTAACAAAGCCACAAAGGATTAATTAAAGAGTGACACAACTTATGAAATCTAACTTTGTGATTTGTGAAGTTAAACTACGCTTGATTCTAACTTCAAACAAAAAAAATGTATTGTTTATTTTGTTTATTTCATTTTTATACTCAATTTTCATGTAAAGATATATCCAATAAACTTTATTCATCTGATTGCTAAAGTAAAAATTAGTTAGCGTGATTATATTGTGGTAATAATGCCAATAACGCAACTATTCTGTTGTTTTTTGGTGGCACCAAATAACATCTTACTTTCAACAATTAAATTATATATGATTAATTATGAATGGAAGCAATGTGATTAAAAAGCAAACTGATATATAGCAATGATTAAATGATTCGTATTTTTTATAATAATAACAGCAAACTATTTGAAATAATTAATTAAAAAATAATTTAAAGTTTTTGAATGAAAACGTCAACGTTCACTTAGGTTTTTAACATTACCTAATTTAAATACTAGAAATTACTTTAAAACTGGTTCATATAAGATTGATAATAATCTCTAAACTGCCACTAATTTTAAAAGATTCCATAAACCGGTCACATCATCATTATACGGTCTTATATTCAAATTGAAACTGGTTTCAATTTAACAACTAAGAACTATTAATTGCCAATAAAAACTCAACAAAGCAAATCATAATTGGTGGCACTCAATCTTTCCGATAAGGCTGTAAACCAATCATGAAAAAAATGTTTATCAATAATAAACTTCTTTGATAAAATTAAATCACATTTAATTTTATCATCAGACAAATCACAAATTAACTAATTAATACTACCATTATTAAAATAATAATTTATTTACAATATGCAATTTTGTACGTCTAACATTTGATAGATTGTAAATTGACTTTATAGTGCCAGCCAATATAATTAGTAACAAAATGCATAAGTTTACTACATTCCGTGGTATATAATAGACGATCAAGTTAATATTCTGAATAGCTCGTTCTATAGTGAATTGAAGTTATATTGGATTTATTGAAATATTCTTTGATTGAAATTAATCAGTATTTGACAAAATTTTTTGAAATATAAATTATTGAGAATTACAAGAATTTTCTGAAATTTCGATTGATTCGTATTAAAATCCAGAATACGTTTGTAAATTTGCGTCTAGTGAATTTAAATCAAAATGATTGGGTTGAAGTATAGTGCTATTGATTTCAAAAAAATTAAGGACTTGTGCTCAACAGCTAGTGAACACCAACAACTAGATTATCCCTTACAAGGCACAATGATATTTGAAACGGAAAAATTATTCTCTCATACGGAAGGATCAGGGCAGAAAAATTTATTACAATTCTCTTCTTGTGTTGGCCGTCTGAATTCTTCACTTGAATCTGAAGAAGATTCTAGTCCAAACAGTGTCTCAGAATTTCCTATGATAATTCATCAGATGAAATCGATTTCTAAAAGTGAAAACAAATCAAGATCTCGCAAACGTTTAAAAATGTCTTGTACAGATGATGAAAAAGATTGCGCAACATTAAAATCAATGGAAGAAAAAAAAATATTATGGTCAAACAAAAAACAAAAACAGGACACTTCAAACAACACAAAAGATTCAGTGCAATTAGAACAAATAATTCCTACACATGCAGAAGACAATTCAATCAACACAAAAACAATAAATTTGACCTCGGCATCAACTAAAAAAAAAAAATCATATTCGCCTAATGATGAAAAACTGATCTCACCAGAAGCGGACAAGAAGCCATCCGACCGAAGATGTAGAAGATTTTACAACGACCAAGAAACAGAAATACTTGAAAATGCTTTTCAAAAATCTAATGGATATCCAGAAAAATCGTTGATTCTACACATCTGCAAGATTCTGGATGTAGATGAAGAAAGGATCAGAAATTGGTTTCAGAACAGACGAGCTAAATGTAAAAAACCCGCGAAAGTAGCTCCAAAATCTCCATTCAAATTGATACTTATTGCACCAGTACCTAATGGAATAATGAACAACGTTTATTCTATCCAGAATCCTTATCTCCTACAGATACCAAATTCCATGAACGAACCAACAGTTTTCAGTTACACTCCGAGGATCTCATAATATTTTTTTCATTTCTTCTTTTTTAATTTAAATTTTATTTAAGTTATTAATATTTTTTCCTTTTTATTTCTGTTTAATGTACATAAATTTTCTTTTCAGATAAAACGAGTAAAAAATTGTCAATAACTGTGCTTGGAAAAAAATAAAATTTTTGTCTTCTTGAAGAAATTGTATCTGTGATTTCTTAATCCTTTCCATTTTCTAGTTGAAAGAAACTTGTAAACGGTGTTTCTTCTTTCCAGTTATTAACTTATATGTCTGAATCAGATCTCCTCTGCATCTTCTTTTTTTCTATGTTGTTAATCCGCATTCATTCAGTCTCAGTCTATATTCAAGTTTTCTAACTCCCTCGATCATCTTTGTTGCCCTACGCTGTACCAGTTCAAGAATGTCTTTTGCAGATCTGGACTCCAAACCTGTGAATAGTACTCGAGATGAGGGCTAACTAATATTTTATACAAGTTTATAATGATTAACTTCTCTCTGCTCAACATTATAGCACAATATTCATTTCAAGTTAGTATTTAAATAATGAATACTAACATTTGCGATTATTATGATAATGTATTAAATAACAAATTGCGTAATATGTCTAATTAAAGTTGCTTTATTTATACTTTTAAACACACACACACACGCACACACACAATGTGTGTGTGTGTGTGTGTATGTGTGTGTCTGTGTACCTGTAAGTATGTGTGTGCGTGTGTGTGTAAAAAGGAGATCTTATACAATATTTGACCAAGTGAAATTTGTATCACCTGCATAAACGCAAATCATTGAGTTCAACATTGTTCTAAATTTTTTCCCACTGAATAGTAATACAGTGCATTAAGCTGCCTTAGAAATTAAAAAGTTATCTGAGTTTCGTTTATCAAAAAAGTTTAATAGACATTTTAACGGAGCTGGTAATGTCTAAAAAATTATCAAATACAAATCACTTGACCAAACCATTAAAACCGTCCGGAAAAGATAAATTAATTACAAATTGCAGTAACTACTTCATGAGCGTCATGCCTTGGTGAGACCAGCAGAGCAGTGAACGACCCACAGAAAACCAATACGACGAATACAGTACAAAATACAATTACAACACGAATGCAATGAACGACAATTCAAGGCTCTGACAATATACATTATACAGCGAAATAAATAAAATACTTAATGATAATCTAATCCAAGAAATTGAATAAAATTATTATTAAGTTAAAAAATAACAACAATTCAGCAAATTAAATGAAACAAAACTCAACAATTTGTTTTAAAGATGACGAATCCAAAATATCTGTATGGAAAATATAATTAATTAGATAGAGGTCTATCCATATAATTAGAATAAGGTCTGTCGAGAAGCGCATCCTATAGCTCACTGAAAATGTGCGCGGGTGCAATCGGGGGCCTGAATAAGTATTTTAAGTTTTTGGGTCTCACCTACTTATAACGAACTTTCACAAAACAAAAATATCTATATAACGAAACTTTCTTATATTATCTTGAATTTTATGTATAAAACTGTTTCTATAGGAAGAAAGTAATTTCTCTTTAACGAACAAAATTTATGAAAGTTAGAAGAAATATCCGACCAGCAAACATTCTTTGAAAAAAAATTGTGCATAAATATCTGACCTCCTTTTTAAATAACCACAATATTTTGTCAGATTGCCAGTATGGCTTTAGAAAGGATTGCTCGACTGAGCTTGCTATCCTTGAATTAACGTTATATATTTCAAAAAATATTAATTCTAAAAAACATACAATTGCAAATTTTATTGACATCAGTAAAGCTTTTGACACTGTCAATCATAAATTGTTAATAATTAAGCTATCACATTATGGTATAAGGGGAACAATGTTGGGGTGGTGTAAAAGTTACCTCGAAAGTCGTTATCAATATGTTACTATTAACTCAATTAATTTTACCTTGATGCCTATCAGCTCTGGTGTTCCCCAGGGTTCGATACTTGGTCCTTTATTTTTCAATTTATTCATAAATGATCTTGTTAATTCACCATTGCCAGTTAAATATATAATGTATGCAGATGATACCACCATTTTAGCCTCTGATCAACCATTGCGGGTAGTCGAAGAAACTCTTAATCAAGAGTTGTCTCGAGTTTGCTCATGGATGTTCAATAATGGTCTGCAAATTAATATCTCAAAAACATATGCTTTACTTTTTGGTCCAAAAATTGTTACAAATCTTTTAAACTTTTCTCTATATTATAACAATAATCAAATAACGAGATTAGACAAAATAAAATTTCTTGGGGTCACTGTGACAAGCAATTTGTGTTGGAAAGATCACATCATTAATGTTTCAACAAAAATTTCAAAGATTTTGGGTATTCTTTATAAGTTAAATTATATTTTACCAAAATTTGTAATTCTTAAGCTATTTTATACTCTTTTTTATCCACATTTAATATATTGCATCATTGTGTGGGGTCGTCATGTTAAATCTCATATTGTATTACTTGATAAATGTTTGTTTTATTTTTTTAGGATTTATTACGATTTAAGAAAATTTGACCATGTTTCACATTGTTTTTCCAAATCTAGGATTTTAACAGTCTCTAAACTTTATTTATTTCGAGTACTATTATTTTTATTTAAATTAATTGTTTTAAAAAAACATTTGCAATTTCATTTTTTTTTTATCAATTCGTTTTCGCATTCTTTCAGAATTACTCGTCAAACATTGCCATATCATATTGTCAAGTCAAGAACTGCCTTATTTTCTTCAACTATATTTATTTTTGGTTTAAAATTATGGTTTCTGTTACCTCCTGATTTTCATTATATAAATAGCATCACTCAGTTTAAAAAGCAAATTTTTAATTGTATTCATCATGATTATTTTCCTACTGATATTTATTGACATTATTTCATGAACTTAAGTTTGTGCTTATATTTGTTGGATTATTTTGCATTCTAAGCTATATATGTGATGTGACTTCATGGATGTATTGTGTCTATATATTGTAAGAATGTATTCGTATGTTTTCCTTATTGAATATTTTTTAAGTGGACACTATATTTTTGGTTAGGGTGGCCATACAAGCTTGTTTTTTAAGTTTCTGTGTCTCCCAGTTTTGTCTAAATAAATTTGTCTAAAATAAAATAAAATAAAATAAAATATATATATATATATATATATATACATATATACATATGAGACTTGCCATATCCATTATATATATCCATGCTATTTAAGCACACAAGCGATAATAGATTTTAATTTTGGCTTGCAAATTTATTGTTAAATTCTATTCAAAATACTAATTTTTCCTTGTAAGTAAAGTTATCTGTACTGATTCCTTCTAATTTCAGGATTACAATAAAATATAATTTGTAGTTAAAATATCTGAATTATTGATAATTTAGTTATTTTTAAGTTCAATTGACACCTGGTTTTGATCAGCTGAATTCTCACACGGCTTTGTTCAGATCGAATTCTTTTTTAAATTTTGTTCTCAATTTCCGACATGGATCTCGACCTTTTGTGAGAAGAGAACTGGCCGAAGATGGTCAATATAGCCGATGAACCAGCCAAAAGTTTGCACGAATGGTGCGGAAAGATGTCGCAACTGCTTTCTTTGCTAACGACGGAGTAAAACAGTTGGAAGCAAAAGATGAGAACATTTTATTAGAAATCGAAAAATTGAAGACGCACCTCGAATTTGCAAAAAAAAGTTAGCAAAATCTTCTATCAGTACTGAATTGGTCGATGTGGTTACCAGAAGTGCAAAAGTGTAAAAAAGCCGATAGATCAGCTAGTAGTGGCCATGCAGGAGAGAGGAAAAAGAAAGAATAATAATAACGTTGCTATCTACGGAGTACCAGAATCATTCGCTTCAAATCTGACAGATAAAAAAGCAAGCGCATGACGAAACAAAAATTGGAGAGATTTTCAAAGCTATCGATAAATCTGACGTTTTAGTTGCATACTTAAGAAGATTGAGATCAAAAGACCGAACAAAACCTGGGCCATTATTGGTTGATTTGTCTGATGCTGATAACAGGGTTTCCGTTCTCCTGGCAACTACAAATTGTGAGAACTTGAGAAATTCATATCTGTTTACAATAGTCCAAATTTGACAGAAACTGAAAGACAACTGGACAACTAAATTGAGACAAGAACGAAACAGATTGAATGCAGAACTTGGTGCAGACTTGCCCTTTCGATATGGCATTTGTGGAAATCAGGTGTAGAGATTCAGGCAACTTTTTAATTTAAATTCAGCTCATGATAGAGAATGTTTTCTTAACAGACACAACACCTTACACTGTATGTATTTAAATGCTACTTCTTTAGATAATAAACTGAATGAAATCAGAGTTGTTGTTGAGACGTATAATCCATCGGTTATTGGTGTAAGTGAAACATGGTTTAAAGATAGCTCAATTGTTATTATAAAAAAACTTCAATGTATATAGAAAAAATAAAAATGACGGCCGTAGTGGTGGCGAAGTGTGTCTGTTTATCAATTCATCTGTCAATTCTTACGGAGTCAACGATGCTGTTTTCAAGAGGAGCAAAATTGAACAAGTAATTGGCGGTTATTTGTCTTTATCACGATAAATATTTGGTGGGATGTATCTATAGACCAGATTATTTTCTTGATGTGACTGATCTTGAACATTTTTTCAAACAAATTAGGTATTACGTTGACAATAATGGTTTTAAAAATGTTTTAATAATGGGAGATTTTAATTTCTCATCAATAGAATGGTTGAAGAGGTCAATCACAACTATAAAAAATGTTAGTGGCATTGAACACAAATTTAGCGACATAATTAACGTTCCTCTGTTAACATGTTAAGGTACCAACATTTCAAAAGTCCAATGGTGTAACAGTTTGGATTTGATTTTTACAACGGAATCAGGAAACGTTTGTTCAGTAGATCCAATTTTTGTTCTCGGTACTATAACTCAGAGTCATCTCATTTTGTCCTTTGATTTTGTTATTGAAAATGTCAGCCCAGTTCAACAAAAATCTATATACAAATTTGTATATAATAAAAAAAATTTTAGGGAAATATCTCGAGTGATATCTAATGTAGATTGGACTAAATTGTTTGATAACATGACTGTACAACAAATGTATGACGAATTTCTTAATTACTAAGTGAAATAATCAACATTTTTGTACCCATAGTCGATGCAGCAAAACGTCGTAATAGAAGCTCCATGGATCAACTCACATTTAAAATCACATATCAGAAAAAAGTGTCTAAAATATAAAAATAACATTAGTGAATGGAAGAATAAAAATTTACGTGATTAATATAAAGATTTCTGCAAACATTTAAAATCTGACAAAGCACGTCTTCGTTATGAGCAAACATTAGTTGAACGAGCTAAGGATAATCGCAAAATTATTTAAAAGTATCTTAATAGTCAGCAAACAGTGAAAGAGTCAATTAAATCTTAGTTTGCCATTTGGTTTCCTTGGGTGCAGTTTATCAACATCACAAGATTTGTTTTCATTGAGCTGTTTAAGTTCATCAAAAACAATCTCATAACTGATATCATCAGGCATCATATTTATAAACTGTTCAAAATTACTTTTATTTACATAAAAAAGATGGAATTTTATTATCGTCTTCTAGTACAAACACATCTTGAAAACTGGCATTTATTACATTCACAATTTCAACTCTTATTTTTTATTTAACAGTTTTCTTTCTCCGTTTTTGAATTTATTTACTTACATATTTGTTTAATTTTGTACTACTGTCTTGCATGCTGTAACAGTTTCTGAGTCTGTCATATCCTGAATTTTAAAGAATAATAAAAAAAATTGTATTTCCTATCATTTGGATAATTCTATTTTAGTGGATGTAGTCCTGCTTGATTTTGCCAAGGCATTTGATACTATTCCACACAAAAGATTATTAGCTAAGTTAAATGCTTATGGAATAAATGGATTGAATTGTTTCTTAAAAACAGAAGACAAAGTGAAATTCAAAGTGGGTTGAAATATTCAGGGGTGTTCCTCAGGGCTTTGTTATTGGTCCTCTACTCTTCATATTTTACATAAATGACTTACCAACAAAACTGAAAAATACAACAAAACTCTTTGCAAATGATACCACAATCATGAGAGCAATATCGTCAGATTACGATGTAGTCGAACTTCAATCCGATTTGAAGGAGGCATTCTAATAGACGCAGGACTGGCTTCAACATTGAAAAATGCACTATTATGCAGTACGGATCAGGTAATAAAAAGTGTCCACTGTATATAAATAGAATACTTCTTGCTGAATCTGAATCCGAGATAGATCTTGGAGTGATTTTTTTCAAATAACTTAAAATGGAAAAATCAAGTCATCACAGCATCAATCAAAGCAAACCAAATGCTTGGTCAAATAAAAAATCTTTTGAAAAATTTGATTATAAGTTGCCTCGTAATTTATACCTAACTTCTATTCCACTTCTAACCACTGTTTGAGTTTGCAGTATCAGTCTAAATGGTGATAGCGAGGTAATTGGAAGAGTCAAGCACAGAGCAACAAAGTTGGTTCCATTTATAAGAAACTTAGCTTACGAAGATCGTTTTAAAAAATTAGGATTAACAACTTTGGTGGAAAGAAGAAAAAAAGAAGATTTAATTAAAATCATGCATAATTTGAACAAAATAATCGTTTTAGCATAATCAAACCAAAACGCGAGGTAACAGTTTAAAATATTTTTAAGAGTTAACAAGACACCAGAGGTAGAGAGAACTACTTATTCAATGGAGTTGCAAATACCAGAAACTCATTACCAAATGAACTTGTTGAAGCGCATTCAATGAACAAATTTGAAATAGGCGTTGATTGCCGGATGAACAACAATCAATCAACGAATCAGCTGTGCTATTAATAACATGTATGACCGCATGCTCTCTGAATAACCAGCAGAGCAGTATTACTACTACTACTATTACTACTGCTACTGCTACTGCTACTACTACTACTACTACTAATACTACTACTACTACTACTTCTACTACTACTACCTCTCCCAAAAAAATTTCTGGCTCCGACATTAAATTAATAGTAAAGAAATGATAGACATGGGCAAACAGTTGTAAAATATTATCATTGTTTAAATATTGAATTATCATCTTATCATCTGAATTATCATCTTATCATCTGAATTATCATCTCATCATCTGTTTTCATATATTTCATCACGATAATGTCATCACGGCTGTCATCTCCCTATATGTGTGCGCGTGTGCGTGTGGTGTTTGCGCAGTTTTGTTCTCGTCAATCAATTCATGAAAATATTTTCACGGCAATAAAATGGATATTATTGTCTAGTTTTTTTAAACTGAACTTCAATCAAAATTACAATCAAATTAAACCTCAAATATCTGTAGGTGTTTGAGTCTCAGATGATAAAGAAATTGCTACAAAAGTAAAATACTGGAAAGAATTGCTTAAACGAATTTTAGCAGTGGTTTTATTTTTGGGTGAAAGAGGACTTGCATTCAGAGGTTCTTCCAACAAAATTGATGACCATGATAATGGAAATTTCCTTGGGATTATAGAACTGTTAGCTCAGTTTGATCCGTTTTTACAAGAGCATGTTTCTAAAGTTCAAAAATCTCAAAAACTTGGACAACGCCTTCAGGTTCATTACTTATCAGCAGATTCTCAAAATGACTTTATCGAAGCATGCAGCTCAAAAGTTATTCAAAATATTTTGGCAGAGAGAGAAAGGTCTAAGTATTTTTCAATTATGGTAGATGCTACACCAGATTGTTCTCATACAGAACAAAGTACTTTCATTCTGAGATATGTACAAAACTGCAACTCAACATTTTCGGTCAAAGAACGTTTTCTTGCATTTGTTGATTATAACAAAAAAACTGGCCAGGATGTTGCAGATATGATCAAATATGAACTGGAGAAAAACAAAATTTCTCTGGATGACTGTCGAGGTCAGGGATACGACAACGGCTCAAATATGGCAGGAAACTTCAAAGGAGCACAATCAATCATTGCACATGCATATCCTCTAGCGAAATTTTCAAATTGTGGTGCCCATAGTTTAAATTTGTGCGGTATGCATGCAGCAGAATGTTGCAATGACGTTATAACTTTTTTTGGAATAGTTCAAAAGTTGTACAATTTCTTTGCGTACAGTCTTCAACGATGGGAAATTCTACAGAGATTAACTGGATGCTCACTGCATAATCTTTCTCAAACTAGATGGTCGGCACGTTTGGAAAGTGTGAAACCGATTGCGAAGCACCTGCCAATTATCAAACATGCTATTATTAAATGTAAAGAATTAAATTTGTCATCAGAAAGTGAGACTGAATTGCAAGGAATTGAGCGTTATATGGAATTATTCAAGTGTGTTTTAATGGCTACAATATGGCTCAAAGTTTTAGTTGCTATAAACAATCGAAACAAAATTATTCAAGCCAGAAAAGCCACATTGGATGTAGAAGTAGAAAACATCGACATTCTTCTTGGGGAACTGAAGGATCTACGTGAAAAATGGGACTTATTGCTAGCAGAAGCCAAAATAACAGCAGAAACTATGTCGTCGGATATTTCATGTGAAACAGAACTTCCAGAAAAACGCCAAAAACGACGAAAACGTTTTTATGATGAAAATCAACATATGCCAGAAGAAAGTGCACAACATGAAGTGGATGATGATTTTAAAGTGAACGTTTTCTATAAACTTATCGATAGTATAATATCTGGTTTAACAGAGCGTTTCCATATGGCTAGAAATATTAACAATTTTTTCAATTTTTTGTGGTTATTTACAGAACTTGGAGAAAGTGATCTGGAAAAGAAATGTTCTAATTTCTGCAAAGAATATGACAAAGATGTCAGCAGTGACTTAATTAATGAAGTGAAATGTCTAAAATCAATTTATTCGGATACCATACAGAGTGAAAATCTTCATTCCATAAAACTGCTGAATAAAATTTATCAGTTGAAATTGGAATCTATATTTCCAAATATTTCTATTGCCTTACGAATCTTTTGTACAGTTCCTGTAACTGTAGCAGAAGCTGAAAGGACATTCAGCAAGCTGAAGCAAATAAAAAGTGTGCAGCGGTCAACTGTGAAACAAGAACGATTGAACGGTCTTGCGACTTTGGCGATTGAACATGATTTGGCAAAGTTATTGAATTTTGATGATGTTATTAACAATTTTGCCTTAGCCAAATCAAGGAGAGTTTGTTTCTAAAACAATAAATACCGATTTGTTACATTTGGATATTTAATTTAAAAAGAAAACTTTAATGTTTTTTTTTTCAAATAAAAACTGAATAAAACTATACTTTGTTTTTGTTGGCTATATCGGTCAATCTTAAATTATAAATATTAAGGTACAAGTAGTATACGTATATGATATGCGAATTTTTTTGAATGTCATGTAACCTAAAATAAGATACTTTAGAGGTTTATCTTCCGCGGTCATCGGGGGGCCCGTCACAGTCCAGCCTAGGGGCCCGAAATTTCTGTCGGCGGGCCTGAACCCATAAGAAAGTGTTGTATATTAGTAAATAGGCCTCCTCTTGGAAATTTATTATAAACAAATAATTTTCCTAATTTTAATGAATTCAACTAAGGTGTTTGTTTCATGTGTCATGCAAATGAGTTGGTTTTGAGCAGTATTTTTAATTAAGTCAGTATAACACATTGTTTTGACAGATAAAAAACATTTTATGTCAAAAATTGCCAAAAAAGAAATGAAACTACAAAGTCATGACCTTTCGTATTATTCATCTTTTTTTTTCTTTAGAATAAAATCACATAGATTGTTTTAACTTCCAGCCTTTCTTAGCTAAATAATAAATAACTTATTTATTTCTAGCAATGAGGTTGCTGTAACCTTTCTGAAATGTAGAAACTCTCTCAAAACCGGTTGAATCGTTCAATTTCTAAATCATCTGGTCGGTCTGATTGTCGTGTATGGCCATCATCATGAGTGTTGCCAACAAACTGGCTACGAAATAATTTCCCATCGTGATAACCTCTTATAATTTTATAATGGTTCTTGGGCTGCTAACAACTTATTCAGAGTAATTCTATTTACATTTAGATTTTCAAAAAAAGGAAACCAATTGTAAATAAGTTACATATGTATACGTGTGTTGTGTGTGCTGTATGTATTCTACACAAAAAGGTGTGTGTGCGTTTGTGCTTGTGTGTGTGCTATCTGAACATCTGAACTAATAATTACGAAATATAGCTAAAATTAAATCATACACATACCATGTTGAAGCCACGTCATATGTTCAAGTAGATTTTCATTTTTCAAAATACATTTTTCTTACCCAAAATAAACTTATTTTTATTAGAACATCAAATCGATCTCACAAACAGTGCAGAGGGTTTTAGAACATCTGTTATCATCCCATCCGAAGTAACTGACATCCAGAGTGAAGCAGACGCAGTTGGCTGGCGAGTTCGGCTCTCCACTCAACCACCTGTAATACACCATCTTCTTGTATTGAGCTGCTCGAACGATTGAAGTGATTGTAAAAAATAATTTTTTTTTACGTATTTCAAGTCGCTCAGCCGGTAGGAATGGCATGTCTTACGTTGTGTGAAACTCTAAGACATGCACGTGTGATGCGGTGCTCGAGCGTGCGTTCAAAACCTGCATGTACGTCGTGTTGAAGTTGAATCTGTAAGCAGTTCTGCGATTGTCGGAGTAGCATGACAGTGAGGAAGAAGAAACAAGCAAAAAGTTGTTGCTAATATTTAGGATTTCATAGTTTAAAAGGTGCATAATGATTGCTCGCAAGTGCACGTTCAAATTTGTGGTTATTCTTATTTAAAAAAAAATGAAAAAGCGTTAAAATCTAATATTTCAATTCAAACGGTACAGTTAGCAACCACCTGGGTATGGAGACCAAAGGAAGGGCGTGCTACGCTGTAGTTGTAGGTTACAGAGGAGGCCGTCCAGATGAAAAATGTGTTGACATTCCCTGGCAGAATGCATGGTACGAAATCTGTGCACGTGCATGCGTGCGCGTGTGTTTGTGTGTGTATGTTTTGCTCATTGTTCATGATGAGTGAGTTGAATACTTTTTTCTGTGTTTTTAAAAATATTTGTTCGGAAGAGTTTATGAATTGATGTGTGTTTAATAAAATGTTGAAAAGTGTGTTGAATTCTGTTGGAAGAATGCCACATCAAACAAATCAACATTTGAAAACGACCTTTCTCAACGCTGAGGGCGTAGAGTTGGACGGCGCGAATCTCAGTGGAGCTTTCAATAACGACAGGGTGGGAGGAGAGGAGGTTGTTGCAGAGAGTTCTCGAGTTGTACCACGTGTTCAAACTCGTCTGCAGGCTGAAACATTTGTGGCTCTCTACCACGTAGTCGAAACTCCTGGGACATTCTGGAAATAATTTTAAAGTTAGAACGGTTAATTTCAAACCATTATACACACAAACTTTTTGATAGAAAACTTGCCGTGTGCACAGAAAGAAACGCATCCAGGAAGATTGGCACTGTTGGTGACGTTGTACCAGACGTCAGTTATTTTTGGGACACAGGAGCAAGAGGCCACAGATGCCACGTAGTTGATGCCTCTCAAGTTGTTGATCGTGGCTGACTGCAGTAAAACAGTCACAAAATTCAAATTTTTAATTGTTTGTTACTTAAGAACGGCAAAATTTAGATTCTTAATTGGTTTGTAAAGTAACTTCATATAAAATATTACTTCTTTTTCAGATTATTTAAAAAATTTTATCGTCAAATGTCGTTAGCTACAAAAAAATCCATTGTAATGTCATACCAAACACTTGTCGAGGCAGTGCAATGTTGTTTTAGCTCTCAATTTCTTCAACCCTTTCATCTGATCGTCATAGCAGATTGAAGTTTTTTGATTCTTCACTGTTAGCTGTTGTAGGCTTTCGTGTATTTTTGAATGTTAATCTCATTTCTCGCAAATTCCGATTGTACCAGTATTATTAAAAAAAACAGTTTTAGTCATTTTATTAGTTACAATAGTTTTAAATAAAAATAATCAAAATAATATTCATTAATTTTAAAAAAAATTTATGTAACATTTTAACAATTTGTAATGCAAATTTTTTCAGTTAAACGGTACAAGGCACAATCGTTCTTTATAAACAAAATGTTGTCCATTAAAAATATACAAAAATAAATCATCTCATCATCATATATTAACATCATTATAAATAGATATATCCGTGTATCATTATGTATCATTATATTTTATGATTGTATAGATATATTTTATTGTTGGTCGCCAGAAGATTTTCACTCAATTGTATTTTATCCATTCATTAGCTACAACAATTATTTCGTGATTGTATTGCTTGTAGCCTACTTGTTTGTATTACTTCCTCTTACAGGGACAATAGGTTTCATTCATCGTCGTCGCAACGTTAACGCATCATTAACGCAGTATTAACGCATTAGGGGCTGTCCATAAGGGATGTCTCTCTTTTTTAACGTTTTTTTGACTCCCTCCCCCGTTTCACTAACTGTCACAAATCGGCCAACCCCACAAAAATAAGCATGTCACAAAACTTTACCCGCTACCCTTTTAGTGAAGAGTCATTAAACAATGTAATTGTTTTATGCATTTTATTTTTTATTGATATCAAAATAACGAATGACAAGTTTATATGACGAAAGTTTGATATCTAAATGCTTTACCTTAGTTAAAATATAACGAATTAATATTAACTTCTACACCTATATAGTGGTAAACTTTAACAATGGCATTTAAATTTGACTCCTCCTTTAATTAATATTCATGAGCTATTTGTTCGCTTGAAAACTTCAACATTTATTTTGCGCATATATATGAAAGAAAATTTATTTAATGTTTTGTTTATCTAAAAAAAGGGACGCCACACTTGCATTTATCTCCCCCCATTCCCCTCGTCAAAAAGTGTCACAAATATTTGGACCCCCTTCCCCCTTGAAGCCTGACATCCTTCATGGACGGCCCCTTATTGACGCAAAAACTATCGCCTTGTAAGATTTTTTCCCTAAATTTATTATATTATGTGAAAAGTATGCGACAAAAATAAACGAATTGTAATATATTAACATTATTTGAAACGAATAAAGTAAGTTTTTGATTTTAAAAAATATTCTGATTGGTTGAAAAAACGCAATGTATGAAAATGTAACAGTCTATAAAATAAAGTTTCAATTAGATAAAAGGATGCTCTGCTTTTTTTAAGAATGGTCAACCAAATCGTTCATCTGGAAATTTCAGACAACACAAAAGATACGATTGTCTACTGTTTACTCTTCTCCCAATCCCTAACTAAACAAACACATCACACAACGCTTCCAGATCGAGTTGACACATAGTGCAAAATTTCATTATCATTTCATCCAAAATAAGTGACTTCAAAAGAAAAGCAATATTCGAAACTCATCCGACTGTAAAACATCATTAAAATGTTTCTTTATTTAACTATTTTCATTAATTTTGTTTTATTGTATTTTCGAATGTTATGAATTTGAATTAAAAGCGTGTGAGTGTTCGTTTATGTCAAACAGGATATTTGTTTGTTCGTCTCTTTGTCAAAAATTGTGAAAAAACCATAATTTTGTGACATCTGACAATAATATATTTGATACTGAATTTATTAGTGACCTACTCAATACAAACTTAACAAAACTAAAAGTTATCTAAAAGGTCAAGGTCGATCCCACCCCACAAAGAGTGTCAAACTTTTTCTAGCCCTAGTCTAGCTGGTAACTATTCAAGCTAATAATTCATTGTAATAACACGAAAGGACACGTGACCAATTATATTAAGTATGCAGCTTGAATACAGAATCTGTCTTTTTACAAAGATAAATACGTTCTATTTTCTTTCATTTTGTTTTTATTTCGACGACCTCGTGTTAGCAGTTTGGTAAATATGGACAAATCGGCAGTCATTAAATTAATATCTTCCGAAAGTCAGCGAATAACGTATTTGGTAAATCAAAATCTGTTGATCAGATGCTTTTTCTCAACAGTCAAAGAGTGGTATAAAATTTACAAACAATTTACTGAAACACTAACTGTTATTAACCAGTATTTTTGTTTGTTTTTATAATAAAAATTATACATGGAATGTACTACATAATACTCTGACTAAGGATACTTTATTGTCTTTGTTAATAATGATTTAATTATTGAGGGAATGAGTGCGGCAAAATGAGGATTTGTGAGGGAATGAATGCGGGTGAGGGAAGACTTGTGAAGGAATGGAGGCGGGTGAGGGAAGACTTATGAGGGAATGGGTGCGAGTGAGGTAAAATTCATTTTCAGAAGGGGCAGGTGAGGGAACAGATATGTGTTCCCGCGTAGACCTCTAGTAGCAGACAACAGTTTTTTGTATGTTGCATGTTCAGTGACTTTTGAGGAAATTTGTAAACAGCAGGCGATAAAAATAATCAGATATTTATTTGAACTAGGGTAAAGATTAACAACTTCAAGTAAGCTCTTACAAGTTTGTTTGTTGATTGGCCGATTGATCGAAAGAAATCTATGTTGATTGGTTATTAATTAATTGTAATAAAAGTTGATTGAATATTTGATTGATATATTCAAAGATTGATTGATACATTTGAGTGCTAATTGAATGAGATTTTGAATGAATTTTATTCAAACCTACTGGTTGAATAATTGCTTATTAGTTTGTTCGTTTGTTAGTTTGATTTTATTAACTGGTTGATTGATTGATTGATTGATTGATTGATTGATTGATTGATTGATTGATTGATTGATTGATTTGATCGATCGATCGATCGATCAATCGATTGGTCGGTCGGTCGGTCGGTCGGTCGGTTGGTTGGTTATTTGGTTGGTTGGTTGGTTGGCTGGCTGGTTGGTTGGTTAGCTGGTTGGTTGGTTGATTTGGTTGGTTTGTTAGTTGGTGGTGGTTGAAATAAAATGGAACTCGGATTGCACGCACACATCTTGAATTCGGATTTAGATCCGACAGAACCAATCCCTTAGATTCCCTTAGATCTACATCAACTCTGTTTTACAGGTAAAATTGTTTAAAGTTTTAGCTATTTCTAATTCAATTATTATTTCAATTTAAAAATTTCAGCAATTTAAAATTTTTTTAAAAATCTTAACGTTAATGCAGTTTAGATCATAAGCAAAAGATTTTATCACAAATAATAAATACTTTTATTAATTTAATAATGTTTTTCTATAACTGTAGTCAAAAATGTTTTCTAATTTGAAGGGTTTAGTTTTTACAAAATTTGGGCAGTACGGGATGACAATTTGGAAGATTCTTGCAGAATTATCTCGAGTTAGACCAACTGTTAGCTTTGAGTCAGTATCTGTAACACGTGTGGTTCTCAATCACGTAGTCAAATTTATCTGGGCGATCTTTTGAAAAATTGAAAGTAATATTTAAAATGAATGTTTTCTTTCATTTACTTGTTTGATTCAATAAATTGGCTTGATTCGATTCGCCAAAAATAGTCATTTTAACGGTATGGTAAAAACATCTTTTAAAGTTTATTTTTTAAATAACTTATGGACAACAAAATCCAGACATTTTCCAGTCAGATCAGTGGTTACATTATACAAAACTTTTATTTTTGGAACACATGAACCTGAATGACTGGACCTCACGTAGTTGATGCCTCTCAAGAAAAATTTCCTCATTGTATGAGTTTCATTTTCAAAAAAAAATTTATATTTTCAACGACTATTGTAAATATTTTAAATTTGCGAAATATTTTAAAAAAGTCAAACGTTTAATTTCAACTTTAAGTTTTGACGAATCACTTTGAAACATAAATAATATAGGAAAAATAATTTTTCCAAAAAATGATTAAGTTTTCTTAATTATTAATTTATTTACGTTTCTTTTTGTAAATTGGTAACTAACCAGTAAGTGACAAAATTTTCACTCTTATAATAATGTCCTCAATGTCCATAATAATAAAAATGTCAATTTTTAAATGTCCATAATAAAATAAAATGTCCATAGAATCGTCGAAACAACTTTTGGTTTTTTGATTATTGACTTTTGACTATATTGTAGCAAGCAATAAGCTCCAGATAACCACCCTTCATTCAATTGTAAAGATAGATGAAAAATTCTTAGTATTAGTAGAAAAAGCAAAATTATCGAATTAAAGATAATTTCCATTATTAATTTTTATCTTAACTCTAATGTTGCAACTATTTATCATAATAAAACTTTCTGTTTCGAAATCTAAATTTACCAGGGTTAATCGATCATCAATTTTATTTTTACAGTACTTATATGTATGTATTTACATATAAGCATTCGCTTACCTCAATTTATTTTCATGTATCTTGATATTTATGTAAAATATTATTTGATTTTAAATCGATTTAAAAATTTATACTATTTCTCAATAATCGCCCTATTCTTTTTTTTTCAATAAAAGTTTTAATGGAAGCATGATCAAAATTGAAGTCATTCATTGTGTTTTATAAGGGAAATCTTCATTTTATCCTGGCAACTATTTTTCTTAATGACTAACATAGACCGAGCCAAATTTTGTTTGCAAGAGGAGCACAGATTTTGTAATTTTCTGGCTAAACCTAACGTTTAAAACTCATCCTAATGTTATGACCTTTGGCAAACTTGAACTGAATAAAACAAATAACACCGAAAAATTATATAAAAAATTTGTTAAATTTAATTTTATTCTAATTATATTTTTTATTACAACAGTTTTGCTCCAAATAGATAAGCATGGTAATAGATATGAATAAAAAAACTATATATAAAGCAGGTTTGCAATTATATCAAAGAATGACCAAAAAACGTTTCATTCAAAATCTTTTCAAATATTCAGACGTTCTTCTAGCTATCAATAAGAATTTAAACCTGAAAAATGAGTTTCATTTTTGTAAAAATGAAAACACAATCAAATCAAAATCACAATTGACAGATAGATCCGGTTTTGTAATATAATGTTAGTATCCGTTTATGTAAGAATAACTAGTTAACAATAATGTATAAAATTTAGTTCCAATATATTTTAAAATGTTTTATTAATCCTAACCAAAAAAAATTTTTTTTTTGGGGGGAAGGGCTACACCTCTGCCCCTGCAGATCACTCAATATCGATTTCACACAAAACGTGGTGAGCACCGCTATCGCAGGGCATGTCGATCCAGCCGCGGACAGATGTCAGGTAGTAGAGGATGCAGTATTCTTTTTCGTCGTACGTCGGTTTTGGGCAATTGGCGTGCCAGGAAAAATAAGTTACCGGTCTGGTCTTCTCTGCCAAAATTTTTTTTTGTATTTGTTTAGTGAATAATTTTATTTGAAAAATTTATTTTGTGTTTAGTTTGTGTTTATGTTCACAAGTTTTAGATAATTTTTCATCAATTTTATATTATCCGGACTATTTCAATCAGTGAACCATTACTCGCCTGGATAGGGTGACCAGAAAAAAATTGTTTTATTATTGGTAGCATTGACCCCATATCCAGCTGTCCAGATCATATTCAAACTTGTATCTGAACGGTTTATGAATCCACATAAAAATAATTATCGGCAAGATAGAGTAAGGTGTAAGGTGGTTGGTTGTGCGTTAAAATGACCGAGTTCGAACGCGAAAAGATCTCCATCTACCACATGCAACATGTGTGATGTGTGTTGTTGTTGTTGTTGTCCTTATTTTAGAGTAATGTAGTAATAAAATTCCCATTACTGTTACCATTAAACAAATAAAAACTTGTCTAACAATAATAATCAATGGAGGAATAGGCGCGGACAATTGAGTTTTCAGTGTTGTTGTCAATAATAACGGGGTGTGAATTGAGCAAATTGTTGCAGCTCTGTCTGGATTCGTTCCATAGCAACCAGGTGAATTGGAAGTTGTAGCATCTGTGGTACTCCATTATGTAGTCGAACTCTGATGGACAATCTTGGTTGTTTGAAAAACTTTTTCAAATTTTTAAATAACGCAATGGGAATTTAATCATTTTAATAAATATAATTTGAGAAAAGATATATTTGGAAAAAGTAAGCTATGACGTCAGGTGTTGTTATCGCGTAATGGCCTGTTTTGAATGCTGTCTGTCCAATGCGCTGAAAATACGTCATCAGGTTTGCGTTTTGCAGAGTTTGGTGGACGTTAGTGCAGGCATAGTGATGAACTAAAATGTATACAGACTGTGAGCAACGTAAGACAGGCATCCTCCGGTCAGATTAGTGGTTATGTTATACAAGACGTTCATTTTTGGAACGCATGAACAAGTTCCAAGTGATGTCATGTAGTTGATTCCTCTCAGGTTCATGTTTGTTGCTTTCTGGGTTTTTTTTATTCGTTATTTTTTTCATTAGTTTATTATTGTCCAATGCAAATGTGCATAGTGTTTGAAGTTCGCAATTTTTTTTACTATTCTTTTTCAGCATTACCGGCATAAACAGGGATAATGTTTATAAATTTGAGTGTATCAACAAAACGCAAACGTCGCCAATAAGATGTCAACAAATTGTCAAAAAAATTTCATATTTTGGAATAAAAGTACTTTAAATACAATATAAATTTGTAAAAGTTCCATGTTCTGTAATAAAATTAACATACCTGGCATTTGCGAATGCAGTCCAAGGCAGAAGTTGCAACTTTAACTCTCTTAATCACGGTCATCTTTTCATTGTAGCAGGCAAGTCTTGTCCAACTCTTGTTAACGTTGCGGGTATAGGCCCTGTGAAACTTAATAATTTGCTCTATCTGAAAACAAGAATTTATGAAAATTAGAAATAATAAAATGAAATATTTAAGATAAATTTTCAAAAAGTATTTCATTTTTTCCTTGTTGTATTATTCAGGTTTTCAAATCAATTTTTCGGTTTTGTGTTTGTGAATTTTATAGAAAAAAGAACAAAAGAGATCTCCCACAGTTTAGCGAAAAAAATACGTTTCTTGCCTAGTAAATTACATGCATAAATATATAATTTATATATACATTTATATATATTGGTAAAAGACCATCATTATTTTACTACATATATATATATATACGTGTGTTGTGTGTGTGTGTGTCTGTGTGTGTGGTGTGTGTGTTTGTGTGAATAATAGTAATAATGATAATAATAAATACGATAAATGTAAATATAACAATATGAAAATAGCAAGGGTAATAATTTTATAATAGATGAAAGGTTGCATCGCAAATGTTGGTGCGCTGTCTCCAAACAATACCAAAGGTGTGTTTGTTCACTTGGCTTCCGCACACTGCTCATTTTTTGTATAAGACTTCCTGTGACTTTGCAGAAAAGAATCAATGGCTAATTTAAAAATTACCTTATATACCATATGTACCTGATATATGCCTTTTAAACATTTGATGTTCTAATTACTTTAGAAGTTATATAACCTATTAGTTATACAGTACAGATTTTATATCTGAATTACCTATTGCACATGTTATAACATATATCTTTTATACCATAATAAACTTGTATATCTCTATACCTTTTTTTATATATCTATATACATTGAATATAGTATATCTTGTATTGCAACATAAATACCTTAAATACAACATCATATTTTACGAGACTACTTCGTAATAACATTGCTAGTGATTTTATTGTCGACAAGATCTTTGCTATCGATGTTGTTATTGTTATCTAAGTTACAGAGAATGTTGTATTGTATCCCTTGAAGCGTAATTAACATCGTCACGACAATCATTCACGAGGTAATTTGGTTGTGTTAATTTGGAAGAAAATTTCTTCGTATATAGCAAAATACTTTTTTTTCATGTTATTTAGTATATTATGTTATAATTTTGTGGTATTTAAAATTAAGGACTTTAACTTTTAGGATCAATTTTACATTTAACAGGTTACGAAAGTCATTTATTTTGAGGAAGTTTCCTAATGACTGCTTGGGAATCATCTATTAACCAATTTAGCTAATAAAACTAATTTTTTCAGATTAGAAATTAAAAAAAAGTCACAAATTAATATGATTATAATACAAATATGTCATTATCTTTTTATATTTATGTTTCAAAGATTTTCATGTCCTGTCTTATGGTCTGCATGTCATTTCCTTCCATTATTACAAAACTTACGTCTATATCGATTACATCAAAATTTTAATAAAATAAGAGGTTATAGATTTGAAACATTTTATTTCAAAAATTTATAACGTTTTTTTTACAAAACAATGAAAATAGATAATAAGCAAGGATTACTAAAAGAAAATGTGAACATACGAACGATATAAAATTCAAATATACTAAAAATTTTGCTATACATCTTATAACACGTACCGTGAACTACTTTAGTTAAATATTTTATATATTATTAACAAAAGCATACAAAGGAATTATTGAATAAAACAGCAGTTTTTGGATAACAAATTGGCAAGAATAAAATTGAAACTTTTTATACGATGTGCACATGAAGGATAAAAAACTTTGAAAAGCATTACAATACTATCAATTAAAAATAAATTTACCCAAGAATTGAACAATCTCATATTTTCATCAAGATACACACAGGTAGTTACATTGCAATAATAAAATGAAAGTTTCGTAAAGGGTTTTGAAAACTAAAAAATTGAAAAAGAAACCCACTCTTCTACTTGACACAATTGAAAACCCTAGCTTGACTCTATCTAGAGCTTCTTAAGATGTTTGATTCAATATACAGTCTTGGTCCAAACATCCTCTTTTTAATGATTCCAATTGATCTAAAGAGTGGGGAACTCTACAATGTTCTTTGAATCAAATAATAAATGTTTCTGCAAAACCGATAAATAAATTTTGAGGACCAAAAAATCAACACTACACGGAGTGTCGCATCTTTTAGTATTGACAGCACACGGACTGTCAGTGCAGTTTGTTCGTCAAATGCAATGAACCATGAAGCATATCGGTTTATTAACGAACAGATAAATTGTCAAGTTAATCAGAAATTTCAATCAGATACATTAAGTCCTAAAATTTCTCCACTAGAAGTTAACAAAATTTGCTAATGTCTTATAATTAGAGTAGTTTTTTTGTAAAACCTTAAATAATTGTAACGTGAATTTTTCAACTTAACTCAGGCCTATAAATTTTTGTAAACTAAAATGTGTGAATTTTTAGTGTGTTTGTGTGTGTGTTTGTGCGTGCTTGTTGAAGTGAATGTGCATATAGATATATATGTGTGTGTGTGTGTGTGTGTATGTGTGTGTTGATAGTAACCAGACCGTTCATTTACTTTGAAAAAAAAAAAAATGTTTTCTACAGAGAAGAAAGCATGCTGGTGTCTCGATGGCTCCAGAAGCTATGAAGCCAACAGTTCTGCTAGGTTCCAACAAATGTTGGCTGTGTGTGTCAAAACTGGAGTGGGGATGTGGTGAATTTATTTCCACGTTACATTTTACTACTAGGTTTAAACACAATTATGCATTTGAAAGGTTAAAAGGTTTTTTATGTTGGAACAATTATTCAATTTTTTAGATATTGCCTTATGAATCACGTTGTTACTTATTTTAAAATACAGAATCTTGAGTTTCTCACCGGAAATTACGGAAGTAAACTCGCCAGCAACATTCGAATTGTAAGAGTAGTTCACTATTGTTGATAACATACAAACAAACAATTCCATTTTTACTGAAATTTTTGAAACAAAACTAGAAAAAAAAATTAATTTATCTATATTTCAATGTAAATTAATTGCTGTGAAATAAATAAACAGTTTTTCTTTCCAACATTTCACAAGATTGTCCAGCAAAATTTGACGACGTAGTGGAGAACAGGTCAATAGTTAAAGGTCAATTACACTCTTCCAAAGTTCAGAGGTTCAACAAAGAGCACAAACATCGTATATGAATACGTGCTAAACGACGCATCACACACGAAGCATGTGATAGGCGGGGATCTTTTTGTCATATTCTAACCCGGTTACTGCAAAACAGCACCAAGCGACCTTAACCATTGGACCATGACACCGCGAACAATAATTGTTATAATTCTCAACCACCAGGAAACACTTAGAACGCTTCTGCGGATCTATGCAACGCTTTCTTCAACTCTCATCTCGTTGCCATTGATGATCCTGTTGAAAATTATATCCTCTACTTATATATATTTACTCTAGTTTTTTTTCAATTTTTGAAATAATTTTATTTTTTAATCATTAAATTGATATCAGAAGACTTGTAAGTTATAAACTAGACATACAATTAAATTGCTGAACTTGGCAGATAACTTTAATATTTAATATTCACAGTTTTGGGATATGCTTGGCTAGCTGGCGTTCGATCGTACATTAATGGAGCTCCGTTTTTTAGTTGGATGTCCTACCCTAGTTTGTCTTAAATTATAAAATTATTTAGCTGATAAATTTTTTTTTACTTTTTAACATTTGAAATGTTTATGAGTTTGACCCAACGTTCACGGTACGAAATGTTAATAGCTTCAGAATGATGTTATATTATAATAATTTAATAGAATATATATAATAATATAATTTACTATAATATAATATGTTATAATATAATGTAATGTAATGAAAGATAATGTAATGAAATGTAATGTAGTGTAATATAGTATAGTGTAGTATAGTACCCTACAGTACCGTATAACATAATATAACGTGATATAATTTAATTTAATACCTAGATACTTCGCCACGACCATCGCCGACTGTTGAAGTAATTTAAGATCTTATAAATTTAAAAAATAATTTTCTTCTACATTAGTTATAAATTTTTAATTTTTTTAGACTCGAGTAAAAGTTAGATCTATAGCTAAAGAGATTTTATTAGAAGTAAAAGATTAAAATAATTTTATTGAAAATTTAATTAAAAATATAATTAATTTAACTGAACACTTGTGAATCATTGCAAATAAAGTATCGATTTTTATCAGTTAGCGAACGAATGATTAATTAAAAAGTATTTTTTGATAATTAATAAAACTTACAAAAGATAAACACCTGGCCTCTGTTTAATTTAAATAATAAATAAAATGAAACTTACGAAATAAAAGTTTGATAAATGAATGACCTTTTCCTTATAAATAGGCCACGTGTTTTGCTTTATAGCATTTTATTTCAGCTTTTCAGATATTGCCGTTTGAAAATCTGAAAAATGTTATCAAAGAAAGTGATTTTAATCACTTTGTTGAGCAACGTTGTGACGAGCTGCTTGGCCGGTCCTACTCCCGTTACTCCTTTTGATCTGAACATGAAAACCACGGTTATATTCGTATTTTTCTTTTTTGAAAATCTGCAGTTCTATAAATAATTGTTGAATGTTGTGAATTTTAATAATTCGTATTTTTCGAAACTTTCCTAACGCTTCATTTTTCAAATTTTTAAAGACTCCTGGCTATCTGGAGGGCGGTGCAAAAAGCGAAGGAACCAGCTTCGGTGATGCTGTAAAAACGACGCCAGGTTGGTTTGACTACTTCCACATTATTTTGTCTAACTGGGGAATGTAATTGTTTAAAAATCATCTGAGTTTAAAAATAAATTTCAAAGGCATTCCTAGCTCGAAATTGAAAAAACCGTGGTGCTCGCATCCAGATGGTATTGTTGATAGCAGCCAGATAAAGAAAAGATATTTACTTGGTTGTAATAGAGTTAATGGTAATTGTAAACCTAGTAAGTAACTTTTAAAAAATTTTCTTATTAGTAATAATAATAATAATTATTATAGATTAAAATTTTACTACACTAAATTAAAAGCGAATTCCAAAACAAACTTAGTTTAGGAACGTTTAATTTTGACACTGTAGTTAAATGGCCGATCGTGAGTCTAGATTACAAAATCTTCAACTACCCACAGCACCAGGTCGATCTAACGAATGCTTCCATCGACAAAATATTTGCAGAATGCTGGAATGTTAGCAGGAAACAATTTTTTTCACAATTCAACATATTTAAATCGTTTTGTTTTATCCCTTTCCAACATTCAAGCTCTGGGCGAGTGCCTCAAGGATTCTCTCTTTTCACAAGACAGATAGCGATAACGCAACTTTGAAGATAGCTTTCCTTCGTGGTGATCATGGCGATGGTTTTACGTTCAACCAGCCTAAAGGTCAAAAAAACATTTTGGCACATGGTTTTTATCCTACCGATGGAAAAATTCATTTCGACGACGATGAATTTTGGAGTGATAAAAGTGTAAACGGTTAACATTTTTGCTTTCCACTACTTAAACGTTTTAAAAATTAGTAATGCGGCTGGAATAATTCATTGCTACATTCACAAAAAAAGGTAAAAACATTCGTAACATTAACAAGAAAATATAGAAAAACAAAAATATTTTACTCAGGTGAAAGTTTGCCATGGACAGCCTGTCATGAATTCGGACACGCGTTAGGTATGAACCATTCGGACATAGAAGCTGCAGTGATGTATAAGTCTTCAAAAAATCTACACACCCCTGTGGTCTTTGATCAAGATGATATCAATGGCATTCGAGAACTGTATTCCAGTGCAAACTGATCATTATGGCAGAATTTAACAACTTGAAAAAAAATGAACTCCTATTTTATTTAAATTATTTCAAAATTAGATGATTGATTTTTTAATAATAAAAATGTTGCAGCGTAAAAGTGTTTCTAATATTTCTTTTAAAAAGTGTCTGTAGCACTAATAACAATTATATTTCACAAGTAACTCGTCAAAAATGGTAACACCGAGGATAACAATAAATTCCAAAACAATAGGTTTCATTAACATGAGCAGTCCATTTTGGTCCAATGGACGCCCAATGATTGATGCCAATGGGATGGTCGGTATCCTCTATGATGCCAGTTCAGCTTCTTGGCTTGATGAAGTTGAAAATGTTGAAGAGTCCTATCTGTGCGAGCTTGATTTGAAGGTTTGAATGTTTCAGTTTGGGTTTATTCGGTTGAAAAAATGACAAATGATGAAATATAGTTTTAGTTTTGAAGGTAATTAATATTTACAATTTGAAATAAGTTTGGTGGGTGACGGAAAAAAAATTAAAAACCATCCATATATGTCAACGTTTACATTCATATTTAATAGTTTTTGTGATAGTTTCACTAACTTTAACGTTTTTTATGCACTAGTTTGGTTCAAGAAATCAATTGAATCAGTTTTATAAATATTTTTTATATACGTAAATAAACATTAAATGTTCGTGTTTTTTCTATACTGTTTTATCATCAATAAAAACTTATAAATCATTTTTATTTTTTTTTATTATTGCTAATTCTTGAAACATTCAATAAAAAAATTAAATGAAACTCGATAGTATCCATGGATGGATATATATAATGATAGTATCACGAGTATCACAATATGTGCAAAATGTTTTCAAATGAAAAGAATTAAACGGCACAATGCATTAAAAGACTGAGAAATGAATGAAACTTTTCAAAAAATATAAAAAAATATACTTTACATTAATGTTATTTGTAATATTACTACTGCTGCTGCAACAACTACTGTTGCATATGCATCAAACCAATTATGTATAACATATTTCATATTGAAAAAGTTGATGATGACAGAAAGCAATTATGAAAAATGTCGGATATTGAAAATTATTTTTAAAAAAATCAGAAATATTAAAAAAAGAAAAAATTAACTTTAGTAAATTCAGGAGACAAATTTAGCATTAAAAAATTGAAAAACGTGAAAAAAAACCATTAAGTAACATTTCAATATGTGTCGACATATTGAAATTTAAAATATAAAATAGTATTCCAAAAATAACGAAATCAAAGATCATTGAATTCAAATTCTCAAAATCAAAATTTCTCTGATAGCTGTATCAATTGCTCAATTAGCCAAGACCAATTCCACACAAAGCGTTGAACAACGAATTGCATTAGTAATCAATCTTGCCCTAATTCATAAGAACTGCCAGACAGTTGATGGCAGGAGTATTACGTTGGGTCCCAAGAAAAATTCATTTACTGTAGTCTGTTGTCCTGCTTTTTCAGTTATTTTAAATGAATTGAAAAAAATGTTTTATGCAGCTTTGCCATGTGCTGAATGGTTTTTACATACTGTTGCGGTTAAACGTTCGAGCCAGAAAGGCTGTAAATTCACTCCCACACCGCACGACGTACAAACATACGACCAGGTAATCGCGCTATGACTATAAAACTTCTACCTACTAAGCTTACTCGCCGGCCAAAATATTAGAAACTTTTATGTTTCGATTTATTGTCAGGTTAATTCAGTTTTTAAATATTTAATAAAATAAGTGAATGAAAAGGGAGGATGTGGAGGTTTCAACTATTCGCGATTGGCTAACTAAAGAAAAATTTGTTTTAAATGAAGTGCATTGATTCTCTGTGTCAAACTTATGCTCAACAACAACATCATCAGTCTCACCGAAAGGTTTTGAGTCAATCAATTTTAATTTGGTTCTTAAAATTTGAAGAAAAATTATGAAAAAATTATCAATTTTTAACGAGTTAACCTGAATGTTGTTCCCAAAGATAAGGATTTACTATATAAAGATTGAATATCCGATAACCAGCAGTCAATAACTTTGGAGTTTTCAAGGTTAGATCGGTTATTTTTGAGAACAAGTAAAATTTATCACTTATTTTGTTTCATTTTATAAATTGTTCATATTTGTGAATAAAGTTCTGTGAGTAATAGATTTTTGTGAAACGTTTTTCTGGATTGCGTGTATATATATGTATGCATATACATATAAATAGCATACAACATGTAGCCGAATATACTTAATTACGAATGAAAGTTGAGAACTTGGATTTTGACGATGTAGAATGATTTTGAAATCAAAAGCGACCAAGTGCTCTTCAACGCATCACGCAGATTACTGCTATAGCGCCAAAACAAGGCGCCTTATCAGTTCACCATCTTGCTATCAAAATGCAATTTTTGAAAAAATCTGTTTAAACTTGAAAACAAAGTCAAGGCCGTTATCTGAAAAGCAGTAACGTTGTCAATAATCTTCGCGTACATGTACACATGCGTGGTGACGTAATTCTCAACAGGATTTTCAATCATGATGAGATGAGAGTTTTGAAGATTGTTGCATAAATTTCTAGAATTGATCCAATTGTCATTTATCAATTTAATTGTTGAATGTGTATATATTTTTTTGTTTGTTTATATGTATTTGTGTGTGTGATGTGTGGGCGTGTTTTTGTGTGTATATTTGTGTGTGTGCGTGCGTGCGTGTGTGTGTGTGTGTGTGTGTGTGTGTGTGTGTGTGTGTGTGTGTGTGTGTGTGTGTGTGTGTGTGTGTGTGTGTGCGGTGTTTCTGCTTATCAGAACCATTCTAAAGAAAACTGTATACTTGTATTCTTTAGTACATTACATTTGATGCGTGCAAAACGTTTACGTACATTTTACAAATATTTTGTGACATTTTTAAAAATATTTCGTTTTATCTGGTTGGCATACAGGTTCACACAAACTACATTTTTAATTTCACTGGTAAACCTTCTTAGAAATTATATTTCCTTCCATAAATTAATTTCAAAATATTTGCTAGAACATTATATCAAAACTTTCCTGACCAAATAATATAACAAAGCATTATTAAAATGAATTTATTTTGGTTAAATTTTGGGACATTCAGTAATTAATTTTTTGGTGTTTAGCATAGCGAACATTGTACTGTACATGAAAGAATGGATGATGCATAAAGAACATTTAATAAAGTCAGTATCACTAGATTAAGGTTGTATATTTTATAAAATATAAGTAGATAAAGGTTGTATATTTTGCAAGAACCTTTGTTAAACCTAATTAACAATTGTAAATTCTCACGTGAATATGAGCAATTCAAAGTACAATAAGTACCCTTACAAATACTTTGAAACGAATCACACATTTCAGTATCTTTTTTGGTCAACAGAAAATTTAAACATTAAAATGGAAATCGCTATAATGTTGAACGTAAAATCGTTTGTTAAAGCGACAGTTAAGGAACGTGTGAGAATATTCAAAGAAAATGAACTATCCAAACAGCAAGCGGCTTACAAAGACTTCATGATCAAAAGTAATGAAAAGTACAACTTATCTTCAGACGATATTGAATGCTTAGCGAATATTTTAACGTCTGATGAAGATCATTTTGATGATTTGAAACGTTTGGAGACATTGCAAACCCTAACGATCGGGGAAAAGTACGATTTGATTGAAAACGCTCAAAAATTATACTACGATAATCTTCCGAAATACATTTCATGGGAAAATGAGAAAACAAATTTCAACTGTATCTACAACGATATAAACTTCATATGCAGCCTTAAGCATAACGACACATATTTCTCGTTGCTGAGACTTAATCACACCTACAAACTGCCCTACCTAAAAGAGAAATTTATAGGCGGGGAATGCCAAATATGTCTGGAGAAATTTTTAGAGATGTCTTTCGTCTCCAAACTGAGATGTAAGCATTCGTTTCATCAGAAGTGTTTAAAAATTTGGTTGCTGGAAAAAGAGAGTTGTCCAAGTTGTAGGAGTAGGGTGATTAAGAATATGCGATTTGAATCTTTTTATAATGAGAGTATTAAAGATGATGGAATTGTAGAACTTTCGATAATTTTATATACTGAAGCAACTCGTTTAAAATGTTGAAAAATGTTAATAATCAATCCGGATTATCTGTGTTATATTCATGTTAAAGTTAAGACAAATATTTAAATTTGATTATTTTTTTCACAATAAAATAAATTTTATATGCATTCCATTTGACCATATCTCCATCGTCTTATTATTTATCACCATATTTTGGTGTAGCCTAAAATTTTTTATAATGTTGAAAATCAATAAATTAATTAGTTAATTAGATACAAATATATAATATATAAATTTAATTTTTTATGCGTTAACAAAAATTCTTACATATTTAGTACGGGTATGTTGTAGATTCAATACAAGTACAAACCATAGAAGCACACAAAATCAGATGTTTTGCTTACAAAAATTCACCATATTCACGCATTGGAATTTTCTGGCTTCTAATTACATTTGAACTTGGACATCGTGTTGCGCCGTTTGTCTTAGTTTTCTTTCACTGATTCACAATTTCGCTAAATCTGCATTTGCTTTTTCTGACCTTTTTTTCTGGCACGCTTTGCCTCCTTCTTTGACTAATTCTCAATCACTTACAGAGTTCAGAGAAGATCTGTTTGCAAAATTTATTGAGGAGCACTGTTGAACATCGCGGAAACTAATTGGTTGATTGGTTCGTTGGTTGGATGGTTGGTTGGTTGGTTGGTTGATTGATTGATTGATTGAATGATTGATTGTTGATAAAAGTAATAAAATTCTGTGATTTTACTTCACTTCTAAAATATTAAATTGAAAAATTATATCAAAATTTCGAAATAATTGTTAAAATAACTTGCCATGAGTAACAAAAGCCAGACATCCTCTAGTCAGATCAGTAGTTATATTATATCATACCGTTCGTTCATTTTCAGAATACATAAACATGATCCCACTGTTGTCATGTAGTTGATGCCTTTAAGTTCATGCTGGTTTCTATCTGATGAGGATTTTATAGCATTTTTAACAATTTGACAGAGTAAACATTTATACTGTTAAATGACATTTTTGGTTTTAAATTTTAATAAAAAATCATGATTGATTGACTGACTGACTGACTGACTGACTGACTGACTGACTGACTGACTGACTGACTGACTGACTGACGTGACTGACTGACTGACTGACTGACTGACTGACTGACTGACTGACTGACTGACTGACTGACTGACTGACTACTGACTGACTGACTGACTGACTGACTGACTGACTGACTGACTGACTGACTGACTGACTGACTGACTGACTGACTGACTGACTGACTGACTGACTGACTGACTGACTGACTGACTGACTGACTGACTGACTGACTGACTGACTGACTGACTGACTGACTGACTGACTGACTGACTGACTGACTGACTGACTGACTGACTGACTGACTGACTGACTGACTGACTGACTGACTGACTGACTGACTTTAAGAATTAAAGAATTTAAGACTTTAAGAATTTAATTATGTTGTTAGGCGTTAGGTTTACAATTAATAGAATATAAATTTATTTAATTTTTTATTTAATCGCACATCTAAATTTGAAAGACTTAAATGTTTAAACAATTATGTTTTTCTAATTTTATATTAACTAAAAATTTAAACTTATTTTATTAATTGCAGAAAAAATTAAAATATGGTTTACAAATGCTCAATATTTAAATGTAAAACTGGTTATGATGAGGCCACGAATACTGGAATCAGCTTGCATGGATTGGATATCCTTTAAATGATTCAGAGCTTTGCAGCAAATGGGTGATAGCAAATCCTCGCCAAGATTTTGAACCGACCGAATTTTCAAAAGTTTGCTCACTGCATTTTCAAACAAGAGATTTACATATGAATCAATAGATTATAATCACGGAAAGAAAGAAGCAAGGTCAAATAAATATTTAAATGTTAAAAATTCCAATAAAGGATTCCATATCAGAGATTGTACCAAGGATGTAATAACTTCAACAGGAGATTGGAAAATAGAAATGTTGGACGCCTTTATCAAGATGATTGAATTTTGACAGTCTTCAAAAAGACCAGGTCTGAGTTTTGAAATATTTCTGGCCTTAAAACAAACAGCAAAATCAATGGTGGCATCAATTAATTATTTAATTGATGACTTAAGTTTCAATTATATTTTAACTGGTAACATACAATCTGATTCAATTGAATCTAGATTTGGATGGATGCGGCAAATGGCAGGCAGCAATTATTATATATCTTGTAGGCAGGCATTTCACAGTGAAAAAAAAAAAATTAGAACTACTTAACTTTTGAGACACTCAGATTTTTCGATAAAAGAAGTTCAAAACTTTATCATTTCAAACAATGAAATAAGTTATGATGATTTGAATGATGTTGCTGATGATATATCTAAATGCATCACAATCAGTAAAATATCTGATAATGAATGCTCCACACTGTCTTATATCTGTGGCGCCATCATCCATTCTGTCTGCAACACCACAAAATGCCAGTCATGTAGAGAATATTTGATCTCTGAAAAAAAGAAAATTACTTAAATTCAGATTTTAGATATTTGAATCAAGTCATTAGAGGAGGATTAATTATTCCATCTGAATATGCCTGGATAACATGTTTAAGAATATTCAGTATTTTTCAAGAGATGAAAAAATCTGAAAAATTGTTTAAAAAATTTTAAAAGCAAAAAATCAAAGTATTTTTTTCAAAAGATAGTTGAAAGAACGAATTTTGAAAAATTTGATTCTTTATTATTTTTTTCTAATTATTTTGATAATTCTCTTGATCTACAATTATATTTGTGTAAATCCCTTTTTAACTGTTTAAGCAAAAACTGTTAAATCTTTATCTAACGTTAAAAAAACAGAAAATAAAATAAAAAAAATTGAACAACTGAATTTATTGTTGTGTTTTATTACAATTTCGATAGCATGCGTGCTGGATACGATCGTTTAACCGTCCGCCTAGATGTATAACCTAATTAAAACGCTTGTCCGTCCTGGTGTATTATTTAAATGTCCATGCTAGGTAGTAGCGTCTTATTTTGTCTGGTTTAATTGGTTTTAATTACTGTGTGTGTCAAATTTTGCAGCCTTTTGGGCAATTTAAAACAAACAAGTAAAAAAATTAATTAAAAAAAAATTACTTCAATACGCTTTGAAAATTTTTTATGTAGGTATAATAAGCGACAGTGAACCCATTTTTGAATATTTATATTATTATTCTATTATATTTGGCAAGTTAGCTCAACGGTTGGAGCGCCATGTTTCACAATGTCATTGGTCGGTGACCTGTTTCGTGCGCTGTCTGTTCGAAACTTGAAGACTGTCATACGCCTTGTTCGTATAAAATGGTACTTGCGTGAACTACAAAATCTATCGTGTGGTGTGGACTTTGTGGCACAAAACTTTAACTGAAAAAAATAGGTGAAAAACAATTTGTTAAATGTTTTCAGTTTGTCAAAGCTGCCTAGTGAAAATGAAAAAAATGTAATAAAAAATCTGTACATAATAACTGCAAACTTGTATTCAGTAATAAATATTCGCATAAACACGTTTGAATTAACGTCATTAATCCGCGAATTTGAAAATTAATAACGAACAAAAAATGTGTCTTGATGGCCTAAATATCTGTCAAAATAAGCTTAATTTTCTATTATTTTTATCTACAACGCTATCCTATATTAATTATTTTAATTTTGTTATTTGTGGAATTTTTACCCATAATAAATTGTAACAATTTGGCTGCTGTTAATTATTCAGTTACATTCTGTTCAACAAAAAGTATATTTTGTGTTAATTTTTGCCATGAAATGCTTTCCATAAAAAAATTATTTCAATTTTTTCCAAAATCATATTATACAAAGAATTATAACGATAGCTTATTAAATTGGTTCTATTTTACATGTTTTCAAGATAGACACCCTAGAAGATTTCGTGAGGAAATTAATATTGGTGATGGAATTAGACCAATACTGGTCAGCGTTCAACTTGAGAGTGAAAAAATTGGGCAAAATCTTAATGTTTTTTTCAAAAAATGACTTTCAATCCAAGATGTAAGTGTGTGTGTGTGTGTGTGTTTTCAACTGCGTTTATAGAAAAGAGAAAACTGGTCAATCATTATTTGCCGGCGTGATAGTCTAATGGTTAATGTCGCTTGGTGCTGTATCGCAGTAATCGGATTTGAATATGACAAAAAGATCCCCACCTATCACATGCTTCGTGTGTGATGCGTCTTTTAGCACGTATTCATATACGATGTTTGTGCGCTTTGTTGAATCCTCTGAACTTTGGAATAGTGTAATTGACCTTTGCCTGTTGCATGCTATTTTGATATGGGCATATATAATTTACGTTTAAGCCCATTATTTATTTATATTTATATATTTATTTAAAGTTACAGCAAAATGATAACTAAATATAACTATGTAACTGTCTTTCTTGCGTAGGCCCTACATTTTTGTTGAAACCCCGAGCTTGTCTACCCCCAATCTGACCCTGTTTCAAATTTATTGATTTTTCAAATTTTTTTGACTAAAGTAAATGAACTTTGGCTCAAAATTAGGAGTAAATTATATCGCACGACATGCGAAAGTTCTGAAAATAAATTAATCCCTACAGTCAAAATTATAAAATTTGATTCAACAAAAAAGATTGCTTAAATGATCAACGCAATCAAATGCTGCGCTCATATTAAATAATGCTATCAATGACACCTGCTTCATATCAGATGCATGAAACAATGTTGATAACATCCTGAGCAGAGCTGTCTCTGTTGAATGAAAATGTCTATATCCAGACTGTGAATGCGGCAAAAGATTGTTTTCATTCAGGCTTGGACTGGGCAGCCGGAAAATTCCCGGTGGGCCGGCGGCTGCCAATTGAAAGTTATTATATTCTTTGTTTGAACTGAAATTACCTCCAATTATATAACATCTTCTAACAATAGTTCGTATTGAATATAATTTAACTGAAGCATCAAAATCAAGACCATAAGAAGTCTAACTATAATTACTTATATAATAAGCTTCCGACGTCAGTGGTTATAATGCGTAATATATAAGCATATCAGTACACCTTGCGATTTCAGCTTCTACGTACTTCAAAAAAGTTATTAGTTATTTTATGAACAGCACACACATTGTCAGAAAATGTCTAAACACCAAATAGAAACATAACTAGATTACTTGTGATCCATATGCTACTAAAAACGCTAGCAGAAAGATGATATGATAAGAAATAAAAAATAATAATTATTATCCGTCTTATGTCAAATATTACTGGCCATGCTTTATTTTTTGCATTATAAAGTATTTAAGTGTATAATCTCAAAACTTGTCTTTAAAACATTTTTAATATTAATATTTTATAAATGTTGGATGTTAAATAAACATTGTAACGATAATAGTTAAAAAATTCAAGCTAGTTAATTATAGAAAACTAAAGTAATAAAAAGGTCAAATGTTTTAAGTTTTTTATAATAAGTACGAGTGTTTAAGGCTTCATATTATTACTAATTGTTATATTAAGATATTTCAGGAAAAAAATAAACATATAAATGTAAAAAATTTATAGACAAAGAAAGTCTCATCGGCACGAAATTCGGCGTGTTCGTGTAGAAGCAGTTATTTGTTGGTATCATGTATTGATTCAAGTTGACACTTGGCGCGGCATGTAAAGTAGAAAGACTAGAAGTCAAAAATTCAGAAAAGCTTTTGTTTTCGTTCTCCTGTTCTGCAACCAGTCTCTCGCTTTTTCTACACAAATGTTTACGTACTTACAGTACTCTTTCTAGAACAACAAACTTCCTCGTAGTAGGCTGTTTTTAAATGGCTTAATTCAACATCGTCATGCATTTTTTTTATTTTTTTTTAAACATTTCGTACAGATATATTCTAATTTGTTTTTTAATAAGTGAAAAATATAAAAAGAAATCAAATAAATTTCAAATCAAAAAGATACAATAAAAAAAATATTAGGAGGCACTTGGAGCATAATTGAAAACTGTTGGTCCATTCATGAAACTTGGCATCTGCAGGAGATAAGGATTCTGAATAGAATTCACGTTGTTCATTATTCCAATAGATGCCGGTGCAATAGGTACCAATTTGAATGGAGATTTTGGAGCTGCTTTTGCGGGTTTTTTACATTTAGCTCGTCTGTTTTGAAACCAATTTCTTATCCTTTCTTCATCTACATCCAGAACCTTGCAGATGTGTAGAATTGTCGATTTTCCTGGATATCCACTGGAATTTTGAAAAGCATTTTCAAGTATTTCTGTTTCTTGGTCGTTGTAAACTCTTCTAAATCTTCGGTCTGATGGCTTCTTGTCCGTTTCTGGCAAAATCGGGTTTTCATCATTAGGCAAACATGATTTTTCTTCCTTAGTTGGTGCCGAGGTCAAATTTATCGCTTCTGTATTGGCTGAAATACTTTCCTTTAAAATGATCTCTGCATGTGTGGGAAATATTTTTTCTGATTGTGCTGATTCTTTTGTGTTGTTTGTGGTGTCCTGTTTTCGTTTTTTATTCGACCACAATAATTTCTCTTCTTCCGATAATTTTAATGTTGCGCAATTTTCTTTAGTTTCTATAGAAGGCATTTTTAACCGTTTACAAGATTTTGATTTGTTTTCACTTTTAGAAATGGGTTTCATCTGACGAATTATCACAGGAAATTCTGTGACACTCCTTGGACTGGTTTCTTCTTCAGATTCAAGTGAAGAATTTAGGCAGCCTGATAAAGATCCGACACAAGAAGAGAAGTTTAATAACCTTTTCTGACCTGATGCTTCCATTTGAGGAAAAAAAAAATCCGTTTCAAACTTCATTCTGCCTTGAAAAGAATAGTCTAGTTGTTGGTGTTCAGCAGCTGTCGAGCACAAGTCCTTGATTTTTTTAAAATCAACAACACTATATTTCAACCCAATCATTTTGATTTCAATTCACTAGACGCTAATTCACAAACGTATTGATGACTAAAACACAAATTATTCTCAAAGTTAGGTAATTTTAATAATTTCAATTTCTGAAATTTTCCTTAATTTCAATTTAAGAATATTTCAACGAATCCAAAATAACTTCAATTCACTGTAGGACGAACGATTCTGAATATTTTTATCTTCTTTATATACACCGCGAAAGTAGTAATTGGGTTTATATGGATACGCTAACATTGATCATAGTCCTTTTTCTTAAATTTATGAGCTAATTTCTTCAATTTTATTTTCATATATTTCTATATCAACCTAAATTAAGGAAAAATTGTATATTATTTATTCAGCTGTAATTTTTAAACAAACATCTTTACTAATTAAAAAACAATAAAGATAAAATAAGAATGTTTCTGTACAAGATGTTTAATTTTATTGAATAAAAATCAAAACAAAACATTTATAATTTATAAATCCACAGCTTTTTACAAATGTAATTAATTAATTAACTGAACAAATAATTTATTGATTAATTAATGTAATTTTTGTGTGAGTACTTACTTGGTTTTCTTCATAAACCAAATAAGTACAGCCAGACATTCACATTCGCGCACTCAGTGTACAAGTTCAAACCAACGTGCGCGCAATAATTTACAAAACAAACTAAAAGTAAACGTTGAATCAGGTTCCCACTCTACCAAACCATACGAGAATTCCTTTTTTTTATTTGATAAGTACTATTGTCTTTCTATTTATTTTTTAATTACAATCAGTGCCTAATGAACGTAAGAAATGAATAATACTATACAAATGAAAATGAATTAATTCTCTGATGGTAAGCGACATCACGTTAAATATAATTAAGAAATTTTTTCCACCCTATTGTTTGTTATTGGGTCAAATTTCTCAACAATAGTACATAACAGACGATGCTTCATAATAAAATATACACAAAACATTTAAAGAAAATTCCTTTCACATTGAACAATTTTATTTTTTGACCCTTTCAGTTTTATGAATAGAAGATAATCCTTGAGTTTTTTTTATTATGATGGTATGGTAATATACGTAAAAATTTAAACCAGACCACAAAATTATTTTACAAACATGCATACCAACTTGGCATTTTCAAACATAACTATAATGTTATACATGAGTGGTCGGTGTCTAATGACAAAGTTGGCGTTTTTGCCAATTCTGATTATGCTGTAGCAGTTGAGAGAATTGTTACTTCCATCTACGTAGAATAAAAAACTTTTGCTTTTTTTAACGATCCTACTCCTCTTGCTTGTTTCTTCATTAGTTTTATCTTGATTATTTTAACTCGCTCCACTATGGTCTTTCTGATTCTACACTTTATCCTTTAAGTTAAGCTTTTAACTCTGCTGCTCAATCAATCAATCAATCAATCAATCAATCAATCAATCAATCAATCAATCAATCAATCAATCAATCAATCAATCAATCAATCAATCAATCAATCAATCAATCAATCAATCAATCAATCAATCAATCAATCAATCAATCAATCAATCAATCAATCAATCAATCAATCAATCAATCAATCAATCAATCAATCAATCAATCAATCAATCAATCAATCAATCAATCAATCAATCAATCAATCAATCAATCAATCAATCAATCAATCAATCAATCAATCAATCAATCAATCAATCAATCAATCAATCAATCAATCAATCAATCAATCAATCAATCAATCAATCAATCAATCAATCAATCAATCAATCAATCAATCAATCAATCAATCAATCAATCAATCAATCTATCAATCAATCTATCAATCAATCAATCAATCAATCAATCAATCAATTAGCTTATAAAGCGCTATTTCCGCAATGTTCAACAGCGCTCCTCAATGAATTTTAAAAAACAGATGGGTCTTGAGATCCGCTCTGAACTTTGCAAGTGATGGAGAAGTAGTCAGAGAAGTAGGTAGAGAGTTACATAGAAAAGGACCAGAAAAAGCAAAAGCAGATTTGGCAAAAGAGTGTTTAACATGAGTTAAGAAAAAGCGAGAAGAAGAAGACGATTGTAAACCGGGGCGTTTAGGTTCAATTAATATATCTGATAAATACTTAGGAAATAATTTAGATTGAGACTTATACATGAACGTGCAATTTTTAAAAATTATTCTATATTTTATAGGTAGCCAGTGCAAGAAAACAAGATATGGAGATATATGAGAAAAGAAAGGGGCACAAGCAACTAGACGAGCAGCAGAGTTGAAAGCTTTACTTAAAGGATAGAGTATAGAGTCAGGAAGACCATAGTAGAGCGAGTTACAATAATCAATCCTAGATAAGACTAACGAAGTAACAAGAAGGAGAAGAGTAGGATCATCAAGAAAAGGCAAGTTTTTTATTCTACGTAGATGGAAGTAAGTGCTTCTAGCAACACTATTAATCTGAGAAGAGAGAGACATAGTAGAATCAAAGATAAAACCTAGACTACGAAACTTATGAGAGACATCAAGAGTTTTAGAATCAGGTAAGATAATAGGAGGAATAGTAATAGAGTGTTTAGATTTATTAAAACAAATTAATTCAAACTTAAAAGGATTAAGTTTAAGACACATAGAGTCAGACCAGGCGATAATTGAAGAAAGACAGAGATAGATTATGAAGAACACTATTGAGATTAGTTGGAGGAAAAGAAGTATAAATGTAAGAATCATCAGCATATAGTTGACTAGAGAAAGAAAAGTTATTAATAATACGAGGTAGTTCAGAAGTATAGAGTATAAATAGAAGAGGGCCAAGAATAGAATTCTGAGGTACCACGAAAGTATGAGTAGAGGAGTTAGAAGTAGAATTATTGAGAACAACAGAAGATCGTCTAGTTGCTCGTGTTCCTATCTTTTCTCGTATTTCTCCATATCTTGTTCTCTTGCACTTGCCATCTTCCCTATCTTTTCTCGTCTATTTCCATATCTTGTTCTCTTGCACTTCCAATCTGGACTTGGATATATATATATATATATATATATATATATATATATACATAAATTAAAATTTAAAAATGTTTAAATTAAATAACAAATGAGATTAAATTAATATTTACACATTTAGTCACCAATAGCGATGCAGTCACGTGTCAGACCTTGAAAGATGGCAGTTGTTTATTATTTATTTTCATCATATAAATAATAAATATAAAATATTTAATTAAATGTTTTCGGCGATTGCGTTTCATTTTGGAAAAATGTAATCAAAATTTTATTTTATTTTTATGATTAGGATTGAGTTTCATTTAATTGAGTGTAAGCTCATTTTCTTTTAATGATTTTATTTCATTTAATTTTAATTTAATTAATTTTTAATTTTAATAAATAAAATAAAATTTTTAATTTTAGAGAAGTTATATAATTATTTATTTATTATTGTGATTACAACAATAATAAATAAATTAATTAATTAATTAACAAAAATTGATTATAAATGAACAATTTTTATAATGAAAAAGTAATTTTTCATCTAAAACTGCTTAGCTTTTATTTACTTTTTAGTAACTTAATAAGTTACAGGTTACTGATTTAAGATAAAGATTAATTAAAACTTTAATTTTTTTAAAGTTTTAAATTAAAGAAACATTTAATACTAATAGCCTTCTAAATTAAAATATCATAATTTTCCATCTTTAGTTTAATTTTTGTTTTGCTAGACTGAAATATTTGTGGAAATTTTAATGAGACATGTACAATATTTTATATTATAATTTATTATATGGTTATTTATTTATTCATGAAGTTATTTGGTTTTTAGCCTAAAAATCCAAATAAAACAGTGATGTATGTATTATTTGTAATTTAATTAAAATGTCATCAGGGCAGAGGTGTGGTTATGGTGGAGGTAGGATGACCAGAAAGTGAAATTAAAAAACTAGGACAGTTTAGATCAGAATCTACATTGTAGATTGTAAAAGGACAATTTTTTTTAAAGTACACACAAAATAGCTACATTACACAAGTTTAATTATTGCTTATTAACTTATAAATAATACAAAGAATTTTACTTGAAAAGACTTGTTTGTTTTGTCAATTATTTATTTATATATAGTGCTATTTTGTATTTTGCCTTTCTAATCAATTCAATAATTCTTCATAAAATTTTTAATCTTTTCTGTTTTGAAATTAAAGCATTTTATATAAATGGGGCATTTATATTTATGTGAAATAAAAGATCATTCCAGGCAGCTGGAAAAAATGGGAAACTATGATGTCTTCTCAGACTAATTCTAATGTCTGTAGTCTAGTGTATTGACTGTTTGATTGTGGTCACAATTCATTATATGTAAAACTCCTGTATTGATGTTTGATGTATCTGTCTGATCTAAGTCTGGTTATGATGACTATGGCTGTTGCTGTTGCCCATCCTAGACACCCACTTCCACCGGGTTCCTCCATAACAGATGAACAGATGAGGGACATCGTCTGGTTGTTGGTGGCAGAAAGGACAGATGTTGTTGAGCCCACTGTCGATTCTTGATTTGTAGCTGCTGAGAAAGATGTTGTGGCCAGAGCGGAGCTGGGCAAGGGTCCGTCTGATTGCCCAGAGCAAACTTTCTTCAGATTTATCTATTTTACGGGTTGGTGGAGGCTATCCGTTGAGCAGCACTTGCACTATATAAGACTCCAAAGCGGCTTTGGCGGTGTTACTATGAAGGATGAATGAGGCAGCTTTCAAGGAGGCACAGTCTATGGCAAATGGCAGCACTAAGTTTACCGTCTGCATCTATCTCGAACTGAGGGTGCTCTTCAAGCTTCGATCGGATGGGGGCTGTTTTGTGATGAATGTCTATGGTTGTTGATACTTTCTATGCTTTTTTTTATAGAATGTTCTTACAACATCTGTTCACTTTTTAGTTTGAAATTTTTTAACAGTTGGAGTGGGTCAGTTTAGTGAGTTTTATTATCTAGATTGAATTATTTCAGTTTAAATTTATATAACGAATATGCTAATGTGCTAATCTGCAGGCTGGTGTAATTGTTTAAAGTGTGTAAACTTTCATTGTTTTGGACTAGATATGTCATCATGTGTATCTACTGCCTATGAAATTGCTAGCTGCATTTGAATTCACCCTGTCAGCTAAGAATAACATTGAAACTGATTTTTGTTTTATTATTACTAAGCTTTAATCTCTTGGAACAAGTAAGGCTTGCTATTAAAATCAGCTCCAATCTGGACTACCAGCTGATAACATTTACTTTGTTATTATTATTATTTGATTAATTTTACTTTAATATTATTATTTTTATTCATTATATAAAATTGTTGACAGGATAATTTTAATAGAATGTAAATTTAACCAACTGTAGTAAAGAATAAGAATTGAGAAGTGTGTCATGTCATCGTATGGCACAGGAAACCGATATATGCCGACAGTGCCATCCAACAGACGAGTGACAGAAAAATCGACTGCTGTGTCATCTCCACTTTTGATCAACAACAACAGATCAGTCATGAATAACAAATTTTCCACATGTCCATCTGGTTCACTGCTTCACAGGTCGCCGTATTCGTCCAATCTCATGAAAAATGGCCTGCCTTCCTCCTACACCCACCAAGATGGTTTGTTCAAGTGTCGAATGAGAGATGGAATCAAAGATGGATATCAAAATAGGGATGTGCCTATAAAACCAACCTATCGGCCAGAATCTTTCATGATACAAACTCCTAACTACAGATGGAATCCAGAGACCAACTACAGGGCAAATAAGAACATCGCCGATGATGATGACAATAATATCTCTACTGATTTATTTTCAAAACTGAACATATCAAGTCCGAAGAACTTAAAAAAGAGCTCCAGTCATCAGGACATGTTGGCATCATCCTCATTGCCTGGCAGACACATGCCAGCAAGTGCAAACACCACTTATGCCAACAATGCAGCAAATGATTACAAATCTGCCACTGGAACATTTGCAAATCGTCTCCACATGCAACAGCAGCAGCAACCTCAACGTCGAGCATCCATCACACGGACCCACAACTTTCTATCAACTTCCTCATCATCCAGGTACAACAGCAACATCATCAGCAATGGAGGAGGCAACAACAAACCCGATAACAATGTCTTCTCGATTGTTGATAAATTCAATAAGCGCAACCTTCAACAACAGCAGCAGCAGCTACCACAGCCGCAACAGCAACTACATAACTCTCGCATGAAGAGCAAATTTAAATGTACGACAACCAATGTAACAGCAGATGATTCAGACCACAGTAGCAACAGCAAATGTCCCGACCCATCCCCTCCCAACTCGAACACTGCGTCACCCAACAACAACACCAACAACTTCACTGTTAGTTTGTTTGATTGTTTTCACTTAAAATTTTATAAAGTAATAAGAAGAATAAATAATGTCTATATTTTTTTTTATTTTGCAAAAAATTTTTTGTGAGGCATTTAAATAATTGTTCTTGGTCTGAGACAGTTGTTCTCAATTATTTCATCCTGCTCTGGACCCCTGAAGTAATGAATGTCAAGCTTAACAGTTAATGAGTTTGGTCAATTCATGAGTAGTATAATTTAATAGTTGATAGTTTTTAGTAAGGTTTTGATGCCCCATGCTGATAGCCACACCTGTTTTTGGTGGGTTGGGGTTGAGAAACAAATATCTGTGACCTCATTTCAGTCTCACTAAACACACGTGCAACGTTCTAATTTGACACTGGCAAAATAGACTGTGAGAATACGCCCTACCCTCGGGGAACTGGGTCTCTGGACGCTAAACGAAGATTGATTGATTGATAGAATAGACTGCGAGCTTTATTGTGCTTTCCTCAGCCAACTCCAGCATCTTTTACAATAGAAACTCACTTAGGAAAGTGCAGGAACAAATGATTTTTAACTTTAAAAAATAAAAATGAGAAATTATCATCATCAACAATATTATTATTAGTTTCAACATTATCATCATCATTATCATCAACATTATCATATCGATAATGTTCGCTTCATCTCCAATGCGTCATCATCTTCATCATCCCAACTAATACATTGAATGTTGCAGAAAAAATACATCAACAAAGGGAAAACTGGTCTCCAGAACATCGGCAATACAGTTAGTTGGTGATGGTGGTGGTGATGGTGGTGGTGGTGGTGGGGGAGTACGTTGATATGATGGTGATAATAATGGTTATGCTGTTGCTGAAGTTGTTGAGAATAAAAATGATGATGGTTGGAATGATGATGATGATGGCAGGTTAGACGATGATGATGATGATAAGTAGAAGTATGATGGTGATAATAATTTTTTTTATTAGATGTTATTCAGTGGTTATGAGAAAGATGATGAGGATGGTGAGAATAATGGAGCAATTAATTGTTATGATAGCGTATTCCACCTTATATTTCTATTTGCCATTTAACCATCTGATGTGATCATCATTATTTTGGTCGTCATCATTGTAATCATCGTCATTGTCATCATTACCATCCTCATTGTAGTCATCATCATCATTATCATCGATTCATTGATTATTATTATTATATAAATAATGAATGAATACAATTAAGTCAAAGATTAAATGACTAATAAATGAATAAATGATCAAGTGAATGTGTGAATGAATGAATGAATGAATGAATGAATGAATGAATGAATGAATGAATGAATGAATGAATGAACACCTTAGTTATAAAAGGGATTGGATGAATCAGCAAAAGAATGAATGAATGAATGAACAAATTATTAATTGATGAATTAATTAACACATAGTAATTAAATGAACAATTGGATGAATATATGAATGAACACACTATAGGAAGAAGTGATTGATTGAATGAATGAATGAATAAATAAATGAAACAATGAATGAATCAATGAGTTAAGGTTGTTTAATAATTTTTTTCACATAGGAATTTACTACTTGATTACGTTAGATAATTTTTTTTTCTTATTTTTTTTCTTCAAAAATTTCCAACTTACCCACTCGTCTTTTTTTATATTTTTTCTTATTTTGAGAGTTTTGCACGGAAGAATCTCATTCTCAAACATGGAACACTTTGTAAAAATTGCTTTCATAACTTTACCAAAGACCGATAATGTGGATTCACAAATTTTGTGTATTCGTTTGCCACACATTTTCGCTTTTTACTATTTCTTATAAGACTAATAACATTTTAATGTATATTTTTATTCATTTCTCACTTTATTTTTACTAAATTCTTTAAATTTTATCAATGTTTAACTCTGAACGTTTTTAAATTAAAAAAAAAATCTTTTTAAAATAACTATTTTAGAGAATTCATGTAATCACAAATAACTTTCAGCTTGACTGGTTAAGGTTAGATTAACTGTAAATCACTAATAAAATCAAAAACATTTTTCCAATTACAGACCGAAAAAGAAAAATAATTCTTGTGAAAATAATAATAAATTCTTGATAAAAAATAGATTATATAGCCCCTTCAGTGATGTTGAAGTGTCTTAGAATCGTAATTTTAAATGGTTTTTGTTGATTTTGCTAATGTTAATTTTTTCTGGTAATTTTTATTGAGAAATTTTTAAAATTTCTCGAAATTTTCTAAATTTCTCTCAGTTTTTAAAATTGAAAAATTTATAATATAAAGTAAGTGTACCGTAAATAGTTGACACAAGCGGCTGGTACCTCCGTTATAACCATTTGGGCAGAGAGGCTTAATTATAGTTAAGTGAGATGAACAATTTAGAGGTTAGCAAAAATTGGATGTCCATTCTGGCCGTGAATGTGTTGTTGTTTGTACGTGCATATATTTCTTCACGTTTTGTTTTCAATTCGTCTCTCTATGTATGGAGCATACTTCCAGCTACATTTGTAATGCTTGCATCATCAGCATTTGGTTACCTCACAGATCTTTAGCATGCATGGAGTGTAATGCGTTAGATTTATTTTTCAACCGCCGTAACAATAATAATGAATGCCAACCTCAAATTAAGAACTCGTTGAGTTGTGGTTCAGTTGGTTGATTCATCATTAATGAGAGCTCGTTCCTGTTTTTCTGGTTGCATGCATTAAAATGATGATGATAGTGATGGCAATGATGGTGATGTAAGAATAATAAAGATGATGATAATGATTATGAATCTTTTCTAGACTGTTTAGATGTAGATGATGGTGAGTGAGTAAATGAATTTTCTAGCTGGTTGTGTTAAGAACTAGGGTTGTTAACGCTACCATAAAAAAGACCGCCACCATCGCTGCTGAAATGAAAAATAGCAACAAAATCGCTACCGCTACTTTTTCGAACAATTATATCAAAAGTGTTGTAAAAATATTTTTCACATTTTCCATTTTGATTGAAATCTTCTATTTTATGGTTAGTGCGTTAAAAGTTGTATCGTTTTATTAAAACGTTCGCTGTTTCTTAAAATAATATCACATTGATTTTGATATTCTAAATTAAAATTTGTATATTTTATACTGAAAAAAGCAGTTTTTAACATTTTAAGCCTGTATTCGTCCGAATTGGTTAAACACCTATCAACACTAACACGTGTTACAACCATATAAAACATTCACGCGTTAGAGTTGAAACCACGGATTTTCGACGGAATAAAATTAAAAACAAACCACATATAAGTTGCAAAGTAAAGAACAAAAATAAAGCAATAAACAGATATAGAAACAAAACTGCCATTTAATCTCGGTTTCTTTTTTTGGAAGATTATTAATTATTATGCACGATCCAATAAGAAAAAATGCTCGTTTCAAAAGTAGCGGTAGCTGTTTTATTTTAGCTTTAAAAGAAGCGCCACCACCAATAAATATCGCTACCGTCCAAATGACCTAGCGGCTACTCTGCCAACCACAATTAATACGGCACAATACGATACGATATATTTTTATTTCCTTTGGCAAAAAATTAAGAAGACTATTTTGAAGTTATCGAGTAACTTATAGACCATAGCCACCTTATAAAATGTTAACAGCGTAATTGAATATAAGGTTTACAGAAAATTCATCGTGGAAAATTCATCGTGGGAAAATTTATCGTGGAAAATTCATCGCGGGAAAATTCATCGTGGGGTAAAATTCATCGTGGGGTAAAATTCATCGTGGGGTAAAATTCATCGTGGAAAAATTCATCGTGGTGGGGTAAAATTCACCATGGAGTGAAATTCATCGTATATATCGTATATAACATATAACGTATATAATATATACGTATAATATACAAAGTATACTGTATTGGAGGTTATATCAATAGGCAACGTATAGCATCCATGCTTATTAATACTATCATTTGTATACCCTTAGTATGGTATAGAAAATATATACAAAGGTGGACCGCGGACGTCGGACGTGTCTGAGTAAGTTAAGTAAAAGTCTATAATAAAATACTGTATGTGAAGTGTGTCAGAAATGAGGAAGTAGTTTTTGCATCACGATTCGCTAATTTTTGTGTAAAAATGTCACTAGAATTCGTGTACAGTGAAAAAGGAAAAAGAAAATTAATTGACTCAGGTCACTTGTTCGTAAAAGATGCGGCTACAGAAGAAAAACTTTCTGGAAATGTGATCAATAT
>NW_008705215.1:438610-463372 GCF_000326865.2 Helobdella robusta | reverse complement strand
AGATGAATTTTCCCACGTTGAATTTTCCCTCACGATGAATTTTCCCTCACGATGAATTTTCCCCACGATGAATTTGCCACGATGAATTTTCCACGATGAATTTTCCGGACACCCGAATATAAAGTTAATCAAATGAGATTGAAAAGTCGAATAGAAAATAATTTAGCAGAATGTCCCCGAAAAAATGATGGTTTAGTAATATAGTTCACTTTCTTTTTAAATTTTGACAGAAATTTGGTTTCCTAAATCAGATTTCAAGTAATAATTAATTAAATCAAACAATCCAAATACATCATCTATTGCACATGATTTAATAATTAATTAAATCAAATAATCCAAATACATCATCTATTGCACAAAATAGGGAAAAATAATATTTGATCTGTATTTATTACAACGAGTTATGATTTTGTGTCTGCTTTCTAAATCAAAATAATAACAATTAGAAAAAGTTTTTGGTAACAGTCCAGCATAAAACTTTAAAACAAAACATGCACAAAGATATACGTGGAGTTTCGAAACAAACAGCATTTGTGATAGAGCATCGAATTTTGAGCAGGTAATTTTTCTCGTTGCTCTCTTCATAAACACTTGAACCGTTTTGTCAAAGATGGATAAGTTGACGCCCAGATGGTGTTGCCGTAGACAAGGTGGGGCAGACAAATGGAGCTATACAGAAGTTTTAACGTACATTTGGGAAGGAAAAATTTCACTATGTTGACTGCGCCCAAGGATTTGGATATTTTGTTTACGCAATTTATATGTTTTTTGAATGTTAGTTTATTGTCTGTCATGATTCCTAAACAATTTGACGACTCAATTTCTGTTGTAGTTTCATTGTCAACAATAATTTTGTATGGTTCTTTGTGTTTTAAATACTAAACAGGTCAAAAAACCATAAGTTTAGTCTATCTTTTTGTTGAGATTCAACCTGTTTATTTTGAACAATTGACTGAGCATCATTATTAACATCACTTACCATCACTCTCATACTTTTGCTACATTTGAAAAGGTTTTTGTCAACAACGTATGTGATTTAATCGAACCTTTCCAATGCGTTTGACAAATCGTTGATGTAAACGGCAAACAGCAGAGGCCCTAGGATGCTGCCTGGAGGGACTCCTGTTTTTATTTCTTGCAATTTCGAATCTTTTCCATTCCATCTCACAAACTGCCACCTATCACCCAAGTAATCAATTTCAAGACTTTCCCTTGTACTCCATAATGTTTTAATTTTTTGAGAAGAATTCTATGATCAACGCAGTCGAAGACTGTACTTAAGTCGAGAAAAATGCCAGTTTGTTCATTTCGTTTAGTCGTGTTAAAATATCATCAACTAAATCATAAAAATTGAACTGAAGTGGAAGGCGGTCGATAAGTGACGCAACTATAATGTTTCTGAGTTGAGCTTTGTGGATGGTTTCGACGGCATATATTTTAAATATTGGTCGGATTGAGTCAAAAATATCATGCTGTTTTTTAATATTTAACGTGTTTTTAAAAAAAGTCCAACACCTCCACCAATTTCACAAAAACTTGGATGATCGTCGGTGTTTATGTTTTTTTTTTACAGGCTTGATGCATATGATGTTTACATATGATGAACTTGATGCTTTTGCTTTCAATCATGTTGCTGTCCGAAAGATTAACGTTGCCCTCGTAGAAATTATTTTTTTATTATTTGTTTGGAAGCAACAAAGAAAGTTTTCAGCTTGTGAGCCAACTATCTTTGATGGTTTTTTTTGTTATATTGTTATTATTGGCTGATTTGCTTATTTGAGGAAGCAATCTAGTTTTATTTTTTTGTTTACTTCTTTGAACCAAAGTAAAATTTTCATCAGTTTGGCTATCATCTGATTGGATTTCATTATTAAATCTGTCTGTCCAAGATATTTTAGCATTCATAAACGAGATGTTAATAATCTCTTTTCTGTTGTTTAGGTGAATATAGTTGCTGTACGTTTTTTCAGAGTTTTTTGAAATGTTGCTTGTACTGGTAGACGTAACTGTCAGCTTGTTCAACAGTTTTATTTACGTCCAACAATTCGTTCATTTTATTTTCAATTTTATTAATTGAATTCGCTAAATTGTTTAGCAGATTGTTTAGAGTATTTTTAATATTATGAATGACGGAAGTTGGCAGATGTTGAACCATTTCATCGTCTAACACATTTTGTCTAATCAATAGTATCCAAAGTTTTATCAATTTTAGTGTTATCTCGAGATTTGTTGAACAATTTCTCTCTCTTTTTTAGAATTTCAGCTTCATTTATCAAAATTTTTTCGCAGTAGATAACTCCGCATGCAAATAAAATCCGAAACCACATTTTGCATGTTGGAGTCATCAACATTTTCAAAATATACCAGAGAACTTCTGAAATTACGATTCTCTCAGTCGGCATTTTTAAATATTATCATTTTCCAATACCATCATAAACACGATAATTACTATAAGATATATCATCACTGTCAACAAGACCGCCATCCATCATTGCTGTAACAAATTAACGGTTATCATTATTAAGATCACGAACAACATCAATTTTATTATCAGCATCATAGCCAACAACATCGACATCATCGTCACCAACATCGTCACCACCACAACCCACCCAGTGTTTCATGAACTGCGTCCTGCAGTGCCTGGCCAACACTTACCCCCTCCTCCAGCTTTGCCTCAACTATGACCTCAACAACCAGATCAACACCGAGACCAGTCGAATGCGAGGATCTCTCGTCAGAGGTTGGTTGATGAGTGGGTGGGTGGCAGGCAAGGGGGTGGTAATTGTTTATGGTCGTGGTGAATTTTTAAAGCTCTGTGTTTTAACAGGGAGTTGTTGAATGAGGGCTTCGTTTGAAGGGTGGGTGGTTTTGTATAGGCTAATTTTAGGGGTTGGTTACATGTGAAATGATATTTGTTTGTTGGTTTGTTTGTGATGAATTTTATGTGATTCAATATGACGAGCATGTTTGGTGGATTTGTTTTTCAGCATCTGAAATTTTTAAAGTTATCATCATCATCATCGTCATCACCATCTTGTTTACTTTCTTATTCATTGTTATCTTGTACACATCAATTTTATTATTTTATTTTGCATCAACATCTATATGATCTCAACTTTTTTATAGATTTTATTATTATCGATGCTATTGTTATAATAGTAGTAATTGTTACATTTTCAATATTGTTATTATTATTATATTGTTATTATTTCATTATTATTATTAAGTTGTTATTATTATTATTGTTGTTGTTGTTGTTGTAATCCTGACGACCAGCCTACGTAGATCTGACACACTCGATGTGGAAGGGGATGGACACATTTTCACCGACCACCTTCAAACAGGAGGTTTCCAGGTTTGCCAAACTCTTCGCCGGATACAAGTTTGTGTTGTTGTTGTTGTATTTGTTGTTGTTGTTGTTGTATTTGTTGTTGTTGATGTTGTTGCTGTTGTTGTTATTATTATTATTTATATTATTGTTGCTGATTGTTTTGATGTTATTGTTGCTTATATTTTGGTTGTTGCTTACGTTAGTATTACTTACATAGTTGTCTATATTCTTGTCGATATAGATGCTGATGTTGTTGTTGACGTTGTTGTTGCTGATGTTACATACATGTAGATAATATAGAACAATTGTTGTTTAGTATGTTTTATTATATTTTATAACTTTTATTTGGAATGACAATTATGAATATTATGTTGCTGTTGTTGTTGTTATTGTTGTCCTCGTTTGTTCTCATAGCAACTAACTAACTCAACATCACTCAGTCAACAAGACGCCCAAGAGTTTCTAATGTATCTTTTGCAAGGTTGGTTGTTATTGTTACGTTGTTGATTTCGTCATGTTATTGTTGTTATGTTGTTGTTGTTTTTGTGTGTTGATGTTGTTAATTTTTATTTTATTTAGAACTATTGTATTAATGATATATTTTTTGTTGCATTTCATTTGTAATTGGCCCTACAAGCTATATGCTTTGGGTTTTAATAAAAGGAGGCTTGTAGCCTTGTTAAAAAAATATATTGATAACATTTATGTTGTTTTTTTTTGTTTTTTAATATTACCTTTATCATTTTTCTCTGTTCTTATGATGTTATTGTTTTTCGCTACAGCCATATTAGCTTTGGTTATTGCTTGTTAATAAACAATAAAAATAAATAAACATAAACAATAGGCTGCCATATAAACAAAAAAAATATACTACTATATAAGCAATGATAAACATTGTGTTATTGTTTCATCTTGTTGTTAGCGTCGTTTGGCGTGGATAGTTGAATATTCTGATGTTTGCTCTTAATGTTGTTGCTGCTGCTGATGATGATGTTATAATGGGAGTCTCTATGGATAGATTGAATCACATATAGTAGTAATACAGGACAATTCACGATCTGCTTCCAGAATATTTGACAAAAAAAAATTAAAAAAAATCAGTTATGATGAGTGGTATGAGCCTCAGATCAGATGATTTTTTGCTCGTTGTTCCTAGCACTCAACTACAGACAGCATCACGAAACATCGCAATTTCGGGACCGATTTTAAGGAACAATCTGTCAAAGTCACTTAGAATGCGAAACCTCAAATTTAGAGAGTTTAAAAGAAATTTAGAAACTCATTTATTTTTGCTTTAGTTATATTGTTGACATTAACTAATCAATTTTTTGGTTTGTTTTGTTGATTGCCGTCTCATGTTTTATTTGTCTTTGCTATGTAAACTGCAGATAGCGCTTTTTAGAACTTCAACTTTTAATTAGCGCTTTATAAACATGATTATAATATAAACACACGCGCGCTAACAGACAAATGAATAAATAGACACATAGGTATGTATTACCAAATCTAATTAAATCTTTTTATTCAATTTATCAAGACAAAAGTATGAATAATTCGGAGACCAAGAAAAGAAAATGGATTCTTGTGAGCTCGGCCACTTTGTAACTTAAACTATCCTTTCAATGTTCTGATTATATAATGAGAATTGTTTATAAATCAGAACTGTCAATAAATATAAAAAAAAAGAAAGAAAAAAAAATGTGTCAATGTTAATGAAATCAAATTTTAGTCAATTATTATCCTTTAAAAACGGAATTTTCGTAATTAAATATTTTTCAGAATTAAAAAAATAAATCAACGGTTTCATTGTTCAACCACTTTTTTTGAGATTTCAGATGAATAATAGGTATTTCTTTAATCGTGTAATATTTTGATTCGTCTCTTTTGTAGTATATGTCTTCAAAATCTGTGTTTAGGTATTTCTTTAATCGTGTAATATTTTGATTCGTCTCTGTTGTAGTATATGTCTTCAAAATCTATCTTTTTTGTCACCATTATTATTTGTTTGAAGACTGTTTTTTAGCTTGTCTCTCTTTGGAGACCCAATCTCGCACTACATCTTGCGAGGGCCATATTTCTGGGTAGCGCATTTTGGTTATGTCTTCTCTATTTATACAAACTCTGAAAGCTATGGCATGTTCTGTATTTTCATCCTGATTTTGTCCCTCAGTTTTTTCTTGAAAATGAACGGTAAAACTTAAAAAAACCTGGATGTTGTTTGCTGTCAACTCATCCACCAGGTCGTTTTTGTGACATTTGACAAGATTTAAAAAACAGATTTAACAATAAGTTTAAAATCATTTAGTTTCGAGTTTTCTTTGTTTTTAACTCCATGTATAATGTTTGTATTTATTTTAACTTTCTTGTTATTTGCACCGGCAATTAAACGTGGTCTTTTCTTGGAACGATCCACAGTCATAAATGGCATCTCAGTATCACTAGTAGCCAATTCATTCAGTATTTCTACATTAATTGATGGTGTGGGCTGTGGAGTACTTGGAAGTGATGTGACTTTGGCTGACCAGTTTTTGACACCTGAAGTAATGTTATTAAGTATTAATGGCTCGCGCGACTTTACTTTGGCTGGTTTACTTTGCTGCTGCATGATATTACTCATACACATTTCGCTCCAGCATACGATTTTACGTTGCTGTTTTTACTCGCTTTAGCAAGTATGGTGGTTACATTTGCTGCAATTTAGTAAAAACTAAATTTAAAATAAACTCCAGCATCTTCGTGTAATTTGGCACTTTTCTGCTGTCAACACTTATCGTAGCTTGGTATTTTGCCCATTGATCTATTTTTTATGTAATTAATTGAAATAATGTCTAAAGAATTTTTTTTTCTTTGTTACTCTCTTGGACATTCCGTGTTAGCGGCTTCCCAGTCCGCAAGTATTTGTTGTTTGGCATTATTGATGGCATCAATAGAATAAAATGAAACAACATTAGATAAAAGTTCTTCGTTTTCAAACATTTTAAAATTATTAAATACAAAATACAATAATTTGTTCTGGACGCAATTCACGGCAGCCGCCATCTTTACCTGCCAAAAAATGTATATGTATTATACATATACAGACATACATATACACATACATACATATACAAATGCATACATGCACACATATACAAATGCATACATGCACACATACTTACATATTGTTATGATTATTGGGGTTGTATCAAAAATTAGTCTTTTTTATGGGTTCCATGGCTAGCCAACCCTATTTAACTCAACCCCATTTAAGCCAACCCCCTCCAACTCGACCCACATGCAAGTCAGCCCACATCCAACTCAACCCACATGCAAGTCAGACCACATTCAACTCAACCCCATGCATCTCAACCTCATTAATCTCAAACTCATTTAACTTATACCTCATTTAATTAGACCCTCATTAAACTGAACCCTTATGCAACCAAACCTTTGTTTAGGTCAACCCACATTTAACTTGTCCCAAATTTTACTGAACAAACAATTATCCCAACCTTTATCTTAACCCAAGGCTTGGATCTGAACCCAATCACATCTTGTCTAAAATTAAATCCAGAATCCTCAGCTCTACATTTTTAAAATGTCATTGAAGGCCTAAAACCTCTTTTCTGTTTGTGTCTAAACAATTAATGCAACATTTATACAGTACAAAAATATGGCAAAAAAAGAAAGACGGGAGATATCACAAGATTAAAACTTCTTTATTTCCATAAATATTCTTTGCATATTTAAAAAGTTTAATGAAGCTGTTATTCTAAATTGTTCATGTGATTTAACAAAATTAACAAAATTTAGCAAAAAAAGAAAGATGGGAGATATCACAAGATTAAAACTTCTTTATTTCCATAAATATTCTTTGCATATTTAAAAAGTTTAATGAAGCTCTTATTCTAAATTGTTCATGTGATTTAACAAAATTTTTTTTAAAAGTATTCTCAATTTTTAACTTTATGAAACAACTTCTCCTTGTTCTCCACAAAGTTAAAACAGTAAATATTTACGTGTAAGTTCCTCCAATCAATTAAAAACCATACTATTCTTTTTTACGTGACTTATTCTTTGGGGGAAAAATTAGCTTACTTGAAGATGGGCAATTTGTCTCAGATATCTTAGTTTATCTGGCTCTGTTCCATATCCTTGGACTTTGGCAGATAATTTTTCAGCAAGGGCTTTATACTTGTTCCTGGTTGCCTCAATTCCATTCCTTGCTTGAACAGCAACTAATCTTTGGACTCCAATGTCATTCTTGATCCCTTGAAACAATTTCCAGACTCCAGGATGATGACAAGAAAACATTGCATTCAGTGCATGATGATAGCCTTCGGAAGCATTTGTTGTTTTTGGAGCACAGGCTAGTGCATCGTTTGTACGATTCCAAAGCTCTGGGGGAAATCTTGGAGGGGTTCTTCGGTTGCACATTTGAATTCCCCTTATGTAAGTTTGGTCAACATAAGCTAAAAGTGCTGTCAGTTCGTCACCATCTGGAAACTGTTGGCAAAGCAGCTCAAAAACTTCAGTCAGCTCATTGAGTGGTACAAACGCCAAGGAACACAAACTCTTTATGAGCATATTGAGGTGTGCGTCTCTCTCATATTCCCCTTTCAAGCCTAAAGATTGAACCTTTCGCAGTATACTTTGACAGAAGTGAAAAAAACATCCTGATATATGTGCATTTGAAAACTCATGCCTAAAAGCGTTTATCGCAGCTAACTCAAAATCCAGTAATATTTGGTTTGGATTGGCAAGGGGGCAAGCTGCTTAAGATATTGAATCATTCGTTCATAGGTATCCTCTGTTTTGTCAGGTAAAAGAAAATAAAGACATGGAGGGTAAAAACTACCAACTTTTACATGAACTGTATAAAGTTGAAAAAACAATGAAGGAACACATTTAAATGTGCCATCACCAACAAACAGTTCAGATGAATCAAGGTATCTGACCATTTCTCTATCGCCTAGCACCAAAATTCGTTTGTTATCATTTTCTCCTGAATCTAAAAGAACAAGATCAGTAAATTCTTGAGGAATTGGAAAAGATGAAGACTGTGGTTCTCTTTGATCAAAATTATTCTTCTTCCGCTCTCTTCTAATAGTTCCTTCAATGGAGCTCTTTTGGGGCAATCTTGCCATAACATCCTCATTCAGGCCTCTCATTTGTTCTGCAAGGACATTTCTAGTCGAGGCATTTGAACTAGTTGCAGCATCTTTGATGTCAGACATGACTTTATCTTTTGAGTATTCAAAGGATCACCAGGATGTTCATGATCGTTAGGTTGTTTTACAATTTGTTGACCTTTGGTAGTTAACGTAACATGGCATTTTAATGAAAAATATTTTCGACATCTCCAAACAATAGAGCCATCTTGGTTAGACCTTTTGTAAAGGTACTTCATGACCATTGTATGCAAGAACGTTTCCACCTTGGTGTGATTTGTACATGGAATATTGAGCCATTTTTTGATTTTGAGAATCTGTTTGGATTTTAAAAATAAAATCTTTTATTTTTACAAAAAAATCTACTTTTGTTTATATATTTAAGAAATAAACGATTAAAGAAATAAATATTTTTTCTTACAAAACTTGTTACAACTTTTTAAATAAATAATGACTCAAACAATGAGAAAAAACTAAATAAATGTTTACTGTATGGAATAGTAATTTTTAAGTTAATTTTAATTATGCATGTGTAATTTTGACAATTGTCAAATCTGCTTTGATCTATGACTCAAGATTCATGTGTGCATATATACAGTACAACATTATTTTTCACAGCTAATACTAAGGTCTCATTAGATTTTTTAGAAATTTTTTTTAAAAAAATGAAATGAACTATTGAAATATTTACTTACCAAGTCTTTTAAATGAAACAACTTTTGTTTGGCTAAGATTGATGTTTCAAAAATTCTCAACCCAATTCAGAGAGAGACAAAATGCAACTGCATTAAAATCACAACTGCTTAGCTGAGAATTGAGAAGGCTTTACGAGATTTGTAGTCAAACAGGAGAAACCAGTATGGAATAATTCCTCAGAAACGAGAAGCAAGGATGAGCAAAAGAGACAAAAACCAATTTTTGATTATTAACTGAAACCTTTTTTTCTACCCAAAATCGATAAATTTTATACCAGTACAGATAAGTTAAAACACGTCACATGGTTCAATGGACTGGGAAAATTAACAGTGGATTTTTTACTCTTTGATTCAGTAAAAAAAATTGGGCCCAAATGAACATGGGTTGAGCTAGACAATGGTTGAGCTAAACAAAGGTTTGGTTGCATAAGGGTTCAGTTTAATGAGGGTCTAATTAAATGAGGTATAAGTTAAATGGGGTTGAGTTGCATGTGGTCTGACTTGCATGTGGGTTGAGTTGCATGTGGTCTGACTTGCATGTGGGTTGAGTTGGATGTGGGTCGAGTTGGAGGGGGTTGGCTTAAATGGGGTTGAGTTAAATAGGGTTGGCTAGCCTGGTCACCTTTTTTATGCTATGGATATTTGTTGTCATCTTAATTTTAATCATCTGTAATATCATCATCATCATCTACAACGACATCATCATCATCTACAACAACATTATCATTAACAACAACGATAACATCATCAACAACAACATCATCATCAACATCTACAGCAACAACAAAAACATTAACATCATCATCAACAACAACAACAACGCTATCATTATCAGGACTTCACGAAGACTTGAATAGAATTAAAACAAAGAAGAAAGGCAATAACAAGGCTGTTGATGATTCACTGAGGTACTGATCATGATGTTTATTGTTTCTATAATTATCATGGTGGTTATTATTATTATTGCGGTTATTATTATTATTATATTAATTTAGTTGGCGATGGTGATAATGATTTTAATGATTATCATGATAATTGTACTGATTATGATAAGTGGTAGTAGCAACGGTGGTAATAATAGTAGTAGAAGTAGTAGTAGTAGTAGAAGTAGCAGTGTAGCAGTTAAGGTAGTAATAATAGTAGTAGTAAAAGTTGTAATAGTTATTGTAGAAGTGGTAATTGTAGTAGTAGTAGCAGTGGTGGTAGTGATGTTGAGTAGGAAATAGATGGATGGATAGATAGGTGAACGAGAAAAGTTGTTGGCATCTGATCATTTCCATTGCAAATTTTTAAAGGAAATATCAATGTTTGTCGATGAGGATGATGATGATGACGATGATGTTAAGGACAATGTTGATAGTGATTGTATCAGTGATGATGATGATGATGATAATGTTAGTTTGATGATGATGGTGTCGATAATGATGATGTTGACGCCCATAATGAAATAGGATGGATATATTTTATAATTTAATTAACCTTAACTGCATTTTGTCAATTTTATTTTTTATATCAATGCTATTTAGTAATGATGATCATCATCGTTATAGTTATTATGATCAATCGATATTTGTAGTATTGGAAGTTGTGATTTTGGATGTCACTAAGGTAGCAGTACTAACAGCAGCAGTCGTGCAGTACCAGCGTGGCAGCAGTACTGTTGTTGTGTTGTCCACCAAACTGCGAGGACGTTGCGTCGCTATAAAGTGACATTCTGCCTTTTGTGAGACTGTAGATGACTTCTTATTCCAAAATCTGATGCGCATAGTTTACCACAATGGAGGCATCGAGGACCAGTTGGTTTCAATTCTCTTGATGTTACTGCATGACAGATATGTCGACGCCTCTAAGAGGCATTTGTCCATTCCAACATAAAACTTATGAGACCAGCTTTACTAATCTTCTTCCATGTATACCGACCTTTTGCTATTTTTTCAAGTCCAGCCACTGTTGTAACAATAGATATTCAGTCGGTGTAGTACATGCAATCCTAAACATATCTGTGAGAGGTATTGTTGCCACCATCATATTCCAAGAATGCTGTGATGACATCGAACATGGAAGGTCTCAAGAGTATTGTTGTGTCGACGATAGGAGTCCAGGATTCACAACTATAAAGCAGTGCCGAAATGCAGACAGCTTTGTACACAGCAATCTTTGTCATCAAAGTAATATTGTGATTTGAAAAGACACGACTCCTCAGTTTGCCAAATGCAGCCGACGCCACCCTAATGCGATTCTCAATTTCACGATCCAGACAGCAGTCAGTACTGAGCACACTACCAAGGTGCATGAATTCCTGCGAATCATTGAGAGCATCTCCATGAACTACAAAAGGTATTGCTGGTTGGTTTTTATTTATAAATCGGCGACAGTCAGAAACAAAATAAAAATTACAGAAGCCAAAACGCAGCCCTGTTTTAATCACGCTGTAGTCAGAAATTTTGACAGCCAAATCTACCCAGGATCATCCACAGCAAGTCTCTGTTGACTGTATCAAAAGCCTTCGTCAGATCGATGAAGGCAAGGAAAAGATCCTTGTTCTGTTCAAGGCACTTTTCCATCAAGTGGCGTACAGCAAAAATTATATCGGTGGTGCTATGACCACTTCGGAAGCCGCATTGCGATTCTGGAATGATATCATCAACAATGTGTTTTTGAAATAGTTTCAACGTGACAGGCGTCAGAATTTTGACAGCGGTGGAGAGCAAGTATATGCCAAGACTGTTACCACACGGTGTCTATCGCCCTTTTTTGTAGTTGGTCACGATGTTTGCATCCATCCATTGCTGTGGTGTTATGCCAGTGGTCTAAAGGCAGTTAGATAACGGGTGCCGACAACCCGAGTCATCTTGTATAAGCACCAGGAACTCGCTTTCGCCCTTTCTGCTGTTAGCATTACCCATGGGGAGCGACGAGGACGCCAGCAGCTGGACTTTATGAGCAGAGCCTGTGTCAAAAGGGCATTTCCCAGGATTTATAGCTGCACAGCTGACCAATGCAATGCAGCCCCTGGGACCAATTCTCCATTTCCCCCATAAAGCACTAGTATTGCTTTAGTAGTACTACTATTTTCCTCATAAATTACTAGTAGCACTTATTTACACTTGATATTGTGGATTAGTGGCAGCAGCATTAGTAGTAGTAGTAGTAGCAGTGTCAGTTGTATTAGTAGAATCAATCAATCAATCTTCGTTTTGCGTCCAGAGACCCGGTTTCCCGAGGTAGGACGTTGTTTTCTTTGCCATCAACTTTTTGCGCCAAATTAGACGATCAGTTGTATCCATTTCATTTAAATTTAGAGCTTTCATGTCTTGCTCGATTGTTTGCGACCAGGACTTCTTTGGACGGCCTTTGGGACGTGTGCCAGGTACTTCAACATCTGCAAGAAAAGTTATGGCACTGTTTCCACTTCGTTTGACATGACCAAACCACCACAGACGGTGTTGCCGGCTTTCGTCCTTTATATCATCTAAACCAGCACGACGCAGGATTTCGGTAGATTTGATGTGGTCCTTCAGACTAATTCGGAACATCCCCTAGATATTGAAACGATGTGATTTTCTCTATTTTAATGGCTTCAAAAACAGTGCTATTTCGAATTTGTTGTTGTGGATTGATGTAAGCAGGACAAACAAAATTGGACACTTTAGATAAAGTACCAATTATTTTTGAACAATGTTTGTGACACCACTGGTTACACTGCTGACACTTGATTGAATTGTTACCTACACCAGCTTTACAAACTGAACAGGGCCATCGTCCAGTAGCTGTGGATTGGATGGGTTCACCAGTGTTCATTGCTTTGGTTTTGCTGATGTTGACTTTGGATCCATGATCGGCGAGTCTGGTGTTCCAATCTTCAAACATCTGTGCTGCATTCTGCTCAGACGTGGCTGTTCAAACGATATCATCAACATATACTAGATTCCAAATGTCACCAGTGCGTATCGGTTTTGTGATTTCTTCCATCACAGTTATAAATAAAAGTGGACTGAGAATCGAGCCTTGGTGAATTCCAACGCCGATGTCAAATGCATCTGTGTTTCCAACCGTTGTGCTGACAAGAGTCTTAGCATTCGTATACATTTCCATCACAAGTCGAACAAGATATTCTGGAATGAGTTGTCGACGTAGACTCCACCTGATTGCTTCACGGGGAACTCGATCAAATGCTTTTTCAAGGTCTACAAAAATATGTGATAATTGTTGATGCTTTACGAGGTACTTCTCTTGCAGTTGCCGAAGGATGTGAATTGCATCAATTGTTGATTTCCCCGCTAGAAAACCAAATTGATAATTTCCGATTGTGATGCACGACGTTAATCTTCTCTCAATGATTTTTTCGACAATTTTCAGGGAGTGTTCTAACAGACGTATACCCCGATATGATGAACAGTTCAATGGATCACCTTTGCCTTTGTATAGCGGGGCTGTCATGCTATAGTTCCATTCAGTCGGCATTGAGCAATTTCTCCAGATTTCACGGCAAAGTTGTAGTAACGTTTGGATACCTGCAATACCAGATGCTTTGATAATGTCATTTGTGAGTCCAGAGGGCCCTGCTGCCTTTCCATCCTTCATAGCTTTTAGAGCTTCTGTAAGCTCCTCTATAGTGATGCCTGGAATCGGACCTTCGATGGGTGGAGCGTCAAAGTTAACATTGATGGGATTTGTTTCGTTTAACAGACGGTTGAAGTATTCTCTCCACTGTAGCTTGATCTCATCTTGTTCAAGAACCATCTCATTTTTGTCGTTTTTGATACATGAGGCACCAACTATGTCTTTTTTCGTACGCTTTGCTTGTTTTGCTATACGATACAGAGATTTCATTTGTTCACCTTTGCTTTTAGTTAGCCACTCTCTGCACTGATCTGTCCGAGCCAGTGCAACTTGACGTCTTGCATAGTTGTTCTTCTCACGGAAAATTTTATGGTCATCAACAGACTTTGATTTTTGCTATTGCTTGTATGCAACTTTCTTTTCAGCTATTGCATTTTGTACACTGTCATTCCACCACCAAGTGTCACGTTCATGCTGACGTTTTGTACCAGTTTTCCCACAAACTGTAGTTGCAGCGTTCATTAAAACGGTTTTGTATGTACTCCAATCTGTACTGGCTTGCGATTGGTGGTCTAACTGTGTGGCGACAATCTGTTGAAATTTTTCTCGATGAATATTGCTTTTCAGCTTCCACGTTTTGATTCTCCGAGGCATTTGTTTAGACTTATGTTTTGACAGTTCGACAACCAGGTTGCCACAAGGAGTCTATGTTGGGCGACACATGATTTGCCAGGTATAACTTTGACGTTTTTGAATATGTTGTTGCTTGACAGCGAAGAAATTAATTTGCGTGGCTGATGGTCCACTTTTGTATGTTATGAGATGTTCTGACCTCTTTCTAAAATATGTGTTCAGTAAACAAAACCCGTGACTTTCAGCAAACTCAAGGATGCGGTTGCCATCTTCATTCCGTTTTCCATAGCCAAAACCGCCATGTACGTTGTCAAAACCATCTGTTTTCTCTCCAACGTGACCATTGAGATCGCCTCCAATCAGGATTGTTTCAGATTTTGGTATTGTTGAGATGGTGTCAGAGAATGCACTCCAGAAGTCATTTTTCATCTCTTCTGATTCGCCTGTCTGTGGTGCGTATGCAGAAAAAATAATCAATGTTTGCTTTTCTATGCGAAGCTTGATCCACATGAGACGTGAACTAATCCTTTTAATATCCAGTACTTCTTGGGCTAGCGGTTCTCTGACAAAATTCCAACACCATTTTTGGCCGTCTTTTGACCATTCCAGAATAGCTGTATTAGTAGAAGTAGTAATAATAATAATTGCTACAGAGGGTTTGGTAATAATAGTAGCGGTAGTATAGTATTAATAGCAGTTGTGGCAATATAATCAGCAGGAATGGTAGTACTAGCTATAATAAGTAGTAGTGGTAATCGCAGTAGCAGCGGCAATAATAGTAATAATACTACTACCAGTAGTGGCAGTAGTAGTAGTAGCAGCAGTAGTATCTGTAGTATTTTCTCTATTTAATTACGTACTTTACTAACAAAAACTAATTTCTGTGTCACGAAATCTTTTCAATTAAGTTATTCAACATGTCGAATTCTGGTGGTGGGTGATGGTAGTGGTAGAGGTGTTTTTTATCAGTGGAGAGTGGAGACATTTGTGATGGTGGTTGTGGTTGTGATGATTGATGATAAGGATGATAATGCTAATAAAGATGACGTGGTTAATCATTATAGTTATTGTCTTAATGATGATGCTGATATCGAATATGACTTTGTCAGGATTATGAAAAGTGTGGCGCATAAATATGACATAAAATTTTTCTAAGGGCCAATGATTTTTATTTCTTGAGGGTCCATATAATACTTTATATCGGTTTTATTTTCTTATTTAATTATCTTTGTTATTCAAACTTCACTGACTATGTATTCTTTTGTCTATGCCTTATCTTCAGTTTATATTTTATTTCATATTATTAAAATTTTACAATATAATCAGCTAGCTAGCTCTTTTGCAGCTTTTAGCTTCCTTATCTTATCATCTCATCTATCTTTTTATTTGTTTTTTACGACTTCAATGTCTTTTTATAATTTAATTTATTATCATTATTATATAAATTAATATATCAATTTAGTATTATCAATTAAATTAAATGATTTATTTATTTATTATCGTTTACAAAAATGTCATGGATTAATTTATTATTGCCCACAAACATGCAGCAGTGCAGAGAAAGCCCTCCAGTCTTGGAAGCATCATCTCAATGTTGAAAACAGTTATATCGTTGGTAGGTTGTTGCTGTAGTTGTTGTTTTTGTTGTTGATGATGTTGTTGTTGATGCTGTTGATGATGTTGTTGCTGTTGTTGTTGCTGTTTTGTTCATGTTGTTGATGTTGTTGTTGTTGTCATTGTTGTTTTTGTTGATGTGTTTGTTGCTGTTGTGACTGCACAGATTTATTTGAAGGCCAGCTAAAAAGTGCACTAACCTGTCGAATGTGTGGACATGTTTCCAATACTTTTGATCCATTTCTTGGTCTTTCATTGCCTATTAAGAAGGTTACTTAATTATTAGTTGGTTGGTTGGTTGATCGATCGGTTGTTTGGTTGGTTGGTTGGTTAGAATTTACTTATAGAATAAGTGTGTCATTTCACAATTTTTTTTATTCTTTATAATGCAACTCTGTCAAACGCAGAGCTGCTTACATGTTATTCCATATTTACAATTAAACTTTCGTGCCACAAAGGCTGTACACTATCAACACCACACGATGTACATACACATTATGCATACACGCGCAAACACCGCATCATACGGGTATGATGGTCTTTCAGTTTCTGACAGACAGTATTCGAACCGTGCCATCGCGTAATAGTAGCGCGAGACATGGCACTTCTACTGACTGAGCTAACTCGGTGACCAATACAATTATACAATTAATATTCATCAATGCAATTATGGCTTATGGCTTAATGCAGGGGCGGGCAAACTACGGCTCGCATGTGGCCCGCCAATTCATTTTATGCGGCACGCGAGACCTTGTACGCATTTTGAAAAAAAAAATGGTCGTCAGCCACAAGTGAAAGCCTTAACAAATTTTCCCCTTCTGAAAAATGTACATATGTGGCCTTCCAAAGGCCAGATAGTTTTCAATGCGGCCCTCACAACAAAATGTTTGCCCACCCCTGACTTAATGTATGTTTGATTTGTTAAATGGTCTGTTGAGCAATTTAATTAATTTATTGTTCAACATAGAGCAATGAATCAACAAGTCAGCCATCAATCGTTAATATCACTGTCAATCATTTGTGTGCCAATCATTTGTTCACTAATCAACCAATTTATCCAACCAACTAACCAACTGACCAACCAACTGACCGACCAACCAACCAACTGACCGACCAACCACATAAGGTCTCCTCATATGGAGAAACGACGTTGATCGCCTGCTTTGAACTCTTCACTCAGGAAGAGTTGCTGGACGGAAATGAGAAGACGGTTTGTTTCTGTGTGTTTATGCGCATGTGTGTGTGTGTCTGTATGTATGTATTTGTTTCCTTGTGTATGTGTGTATTTGTGTCTGCTTATGCTTGTGTGTCTGTGTATTTGTGGGTGTACGCGCATATGTTGTATATTTTGTTAAATTCTTATTAAAAGACTTTTAATCATTGATAAATTTGCTTTCATGCTCTTGTTTGTGGCTGCTGTATTTCTATATTTCTAACCTTTTTTGCAATTTTCGTTCGTCTTGCCAAATTCATTGAAGATTTTTTTATAATAAGAAATTTATTTTTACAATTTTTCTCTTTGTAAGTTTGCTTGTTTGTGCTGCAAATTTTACATTGATAACTGCTTGTGTACTCGTATGCTGGTTTTGTTTTTGTGCTGTTCTGTCTTTGTTTGTTTGTTTGTTTAACTGTACGTTCGTTTGCTTGTTTGTTTGTTTGTGTTTTTGTCATTTTGTTTGTTCTTTTTCATGTTTGTATTTTTATAATTTAGATTTTTCATACGCTTGTGTTTTAAACTTTTTGTTTGTGGATATAAGATTGCATTTGTTCATGCTGATTGTTTGGTTGATGATATTTGGCACAATCACCAACCACCACTGACCACCATCCACCGAATTTTAATACTCAACAGACATGTGAGAAGTGCAAGAAGAAACAGCCATCCACCAAGAGGCTCACCATCCAGAGATTCCCCAGAATTCTCATCATCAATATCCTTTATTCAATTTTTTTATTACACTTTCGTTTATCATTCATTCATCCATCCATCCATTCATTCATCAATTCATCCATTCATTCATCAAGTCATTCATTCATTTATTTGCTTGCTTGTTTATTTGGTAATTTGATATTTTTATCATCCCATTCAATCATTATGTTCCCCGTTGGTACATGCTTCCGTCTGTCATTTCGACGGCCCCACTCTTTTGATATTAACAGTTTCTTCTTTTATTCATCCTGTTTTCATTTTATTAAACCATTTTTTCGTTTTTATGGTTTTAATTATTCACTCACTCACCCACTCATTCACTCACTCAATAACTCACTCAATCATTCACTCAATCATTCACTCAATCATTCACTCAATCACTGATCGTGGTATGGTGGTCACCTGGCCGTTAGCATTATTACTTTCCTTTCTTACATACGCTATGCAATTAAACTAACCGTTCTAGCACGTTGTTCCTCTAATGTTCAGCTTCACTTAGTCCATTGTTACAATACGATCATCTTCATCTCCAATCATAATAATTATTTTTATTATCATTTTTATTCATCATTATGCTTTTTTTCTTAATTCTTCCTCTTCATCATCATCTTGTCGCCACCATCATCGTCATCATCGTCGTCGTGTCATCACATCTGAAGAGGTTCAGTGAGGAGAGCTTCTACAGATCCAAGTTGACTACACAAGTCAACTGCCCAATCAAGAAACTCGATCTAAGGAAATTTTCTGATCAAGATGGTTAGTATTAGTAGATTGCTTAGTTGGCTGGCTGATTGGTTGGTTGGTTGGCTGGTTGACTGGCTGGTTGGTTGGCTGGTTGGTTGGTTGGTTGACTGGCTGGCTGGTTGGTTCGTTGGTTTGTCGGTTGTTGTCATCACTTATTTAATCTAGTGGATAACTTGGTTACGGTCTGTCTGGTCTGTTGAATTGATTGACTACTTGATTGGTAATATACTTGATTGATTGATTGACGAAACACATAAATAATTCAATCAATCTATTTATATATCAATCAGTCATTCACTCAACCAGTCAACCTATTAATCAGTTAATCAATCATACACCTATACAACCACCAACCATTCAATCAACCAACCAAACCAACCAATTAACGAATGAACGAAACAGCGGCAGATGAGGCGATCTACAACTTGTACGGGGTGTGCAACCATTCAGGCACCCCCCTGGGGGGCCACTACACCGCCTTCGCCAAGAATCCATTCTCTAATGAGTGGCACCTATTCAACGATCAGAGGTGGGTTGCTGTGTTGTTGGTTGGTCCGCTGGATTGGATGGCTGACTGGTCGTCTATCGTTTCATTTCGTTGTTTGTATGTTTGTTTGTATGTTTGTTTGTTTGTATGTTTGTTTGTTTGTTTGTTTGTTTGTTTGTTTGTTTGTTTGTTTGTTTGTTTGTTTGTTTGTTTGTTTGTTTGTTTGTTTGTTTGTTTGTTTGTTTGTTTGTTTGTTTGTTTGTTTGTTTGTTTGTTTGTTTGTTTGTTTGTTTGTTTGTTTGTTTGTTTGTTTGTTTGTTTGTTTGTTTGTTTGTTTGTTTGTTTGTTTGTTTGTTTGTTTGTTTGTTTGTTTGTTTGTTTGTTTGTTTGTTTGTTTGTTTGTTTGTTTGTTTGTTTGTTTGTTTGTTTGTTTGTTTGTTGGTTTGTTTGCTTGCTTGCTTGTTAATCAATCTACGCCTTTTGGAAGCTGGTGACAAGTCGTAGGACTGATGGTCCAACCATGATGATGATGATGATGATGTCGGTGATGTTACGGTTGCTGATGATGATATTTAAAATGATAATTACAATGATGATGGTGATAATAATGGTGTCGATTATTAATTGGATTGGAGGGTTGATGGGGCCTGTAATTTGTTACGATGCTGATGCATGGGAGGTAGAGATGTGATGCTGGGAGGATGAGAATTTTAATGTTTCGTGACCTTTGTAACCACAATTGACGTCATCATCGTCGTATGATCACCATCGGGACTGCCACTACATCATCATCATCATCATTTTATTTTATTACCACTATTATCATCATCTTCATCCATTGCCATCATCATCATCGTTATCGTTGTCTTATTAATCATCATCATCATCCTCACCACCACCACCCTCTCCACCCTCACTCACTCCAGGGTATCCAGCATAAGTGAGAGTAACCTGATAAGCAGTGACGCCTACATCCTCTTCTATGAGCAAATCATAAAATAGTCCACATCTCAGTCTTCTGCATCCTCTTTCCTCATTGGTCCGCACATTTCGTCATCACATACTTCTTTCTTCATGATTGGTCGAGGCATTCAGCTACATTTGTCATCTTTATTTTCATTGGTCAATTATTTGATACACGATGTGTGTATGGCCAGTGATTGAGTATTCAATTTTTAAGATTAATATGTTTTGAATTTTGTTTGTTGAATTTGTATAAAATTATTTTATTTCATTTTCTTATTTATTTCTTTTCCCAATGCAATTTGTTAGGTTCAATTTAGTGTAGTGATTTTGATTTATTTATTAAACTTTATCATATTTTTCGTCAGTTACAATGTTTTATCTTTCCTATTTGCTCTTAATATTTTTCTACCCGGGTTCCACTCGTCGGCACCTTAAATTACATTTTACGTTTAAATGTCAAATAACGAATATCCGTCTAAAGTCAAACCAGTATTTTATATGTATTCTTCATTGTTTTATTTTTTGTCAAATTGTCATTTTTGTGTGAGATTGCGTTGGTTTTTGAGTGATTCGCTGATTGCATTGCTGTACGGAGTTCAGTCAATCAACTGATGTCTGATTGGTTGTACGTGTGTGTGTGTGTGTTTGTGCGTGTGTGTGTGTGTGTGTGTGAAGGATTGTTTGATTGGTTAAAGAACATGTAGATGATATCTTACCTGTATATATTTGCATACATTGGTTGTGTTTTATATATTAGTATGTATATGGGCACGCGTGTGTGTATGTGCGTATGTGTGTGTGTGTGTGTGTGTGGATGTGTTTCTTTCATCCCAGTGAGTGCATAGAAAATGATATTCACACATTTTCTTATTTATCATTTCAACATTCACTAAGCACTCCTCTGCCCCTTCAAGTATGCTGTGTACGTATCTACTGGAGATTTCACTGCTTGTATATATTTCTTTTATTCTAGTATCTCATCAATTGGTACATATTATTTCCTCATCAATTCGTTTCAACAATTGTATGTAAAATTGTAGGGATAGTTGATTCAAACATTGTTATTATTATCACTTCAGACACATGTATATTCGTATTTATGTACACATGTTTGTATGTATGTATTTATGTATGTATGTATGTATGTATGTATGTATGTATGTATGTATGTATGTATGTATGTATGTATGTATGTAAGTATGTATTATTATTATTATTAGAGAACTTGTAGAGCGCCTTTTATAGTCACCCAAAGGCGCTCCATGATTTGTGCGAATCAATCCAAGAAGATGTGAGTTTTCAATTCCTTGCGAAACTGTTGAAGAGTCAATCTCGGCCGACGCAGGTGATGGGGCAAATTATTCCAGATGGAAGGACCAGCAACTGCAAAACTTCTATCAGCAACAGCCAACTTTGTTTTCGGCACCATCAATAAATCTTGATCATCTAAACGCAACTTGATTGACGGATCAGATCTAACTCTACGTATTATCATTTCAGACAGGTAACTTGGACTGAGACCATTCAGGCATTTGAACACCATGATGGAAATTTTGTATAAGATTCTTTTCCTAACATTAAGCCAATGAAGATCCAACAACGTTTGACTAATGTGATCAAACTTCAAACGGCCACTAACAATCCTGGCCGCTCTGTTCTGAATTGACTGTAGAGAAGACAATGTACAGTTTGATACTCCATAGAAAACACTGTTACAGTAGTCCAACTTTGAATGAACAAATGCATGAACCAAACATTTCAATGTGTCATTATCTAATGAGTTTTTAACTTGATTAAGCCTTCTAAGCTGAAATGAGCACTCCTTACTAAGCTTTTTGGCATGAAAATTCATTGACATATTTTGATCCAATACGATCCCCAAGTCACCAACGGAGGAACAAAAATTAACATCCGACCCAGATATGTTGATGGACTTAACATCAATTTTCTCCAGCTGTTGCCAGGTACCAATCAAAAGTAGTGAGTTTTACCTTCATTCATCTTCAATCTGTTATCTATCATCCAACCATTGAGTTTTTCGATGCAACATACAAATCTATCAACTTCATCTTCAAACGTTGTATTACATGCAATCGGAACAATTATTTGCACATCGTCAGCAAACGCATGATACTTGAAATTAAATTCCTCAATAATTGGGAACATATCAGCTGTATAAAGTAAAAACAACAAAGGCCCAAGGACTGAGCCCTGAGGAACTCCAGACGTGACTATCTCAACATCTGACAACCCGTTGTTAAAGAAAACCTGCTGAGTCCTTCCAATCATACCTGATTGGAAGGACTCAGCAGGACTCATATATGTATGTATGTATGTATGTATGTATGTATGTATGTATGTATGTATGTATGTATGTATGTATGTATGTATGTATGTAAGTATGTGTCTGTGTACGCACGTTTATGTGCATGCTATGGTAGTTATGGTCTAATAAGTTTCCATTGTCTCTGCACACCCATTATTATTGATTTTTTTTCAAATTATCGTTATTATTATTATTTATTATTATTATTATTATTATTGCTGTTGTTTTATTTGTTTTGGTTCACTTTCAGTGATGTGCAGTATTTTTTAAATTTTAATTTACTTGCCGTTTTTTTTATTTCAGTCATTTGTTTGGTTATTTACGAATTGCAATACCTCTGATGACAAGAAAGCATGCATTCTCCTTATTAAATTAACACAGCAGTAACGTACATGAGATATCTATCTATACTAATTGTTAATTTGTCAACTAACTTTTGTGCGTGCGTGTGTGTGTGTCGTATGCAATATGATGTTTGTATTAGCACTGGCATTAAAGATATACACTTACTTCATCATATCCTAACCAACCAACTAATCACTTCATATGCACATCACAAATAATCTCCTTTAACATCAATATGATAATGACAGCGTATTGCCGCTATTGAATTAGCATTACACGTTACGCAACATTACGCAACGCAACATGCCAGCCATACAACGTCCATTTTCTTCTTCAAAATATTTCACCAACGTAAATGTTGATTTCTGGTCCGCAGGATTTACTTAGATGGTGTGTCTCGCTACTTGGTAGTGAGTCTAGCAGCTTATTTTACATTCAGCATTAGCACTTAGTAGAAGTACTCTACTACCTTACCAGTACCCTCAATCTGCTCTTGCAGATACTTCCGTTAATTCCGTTAACACGCGCTTGACCTTGTGCAGGTTGTCTTGTACTAGGCGATCCTGTATACAGTGTGGTACTGTACTATGTTGGATAGATAGTCATGTACTGTTGTACCGAATACAACATAGTTGCATATGCCACATTAGGATGATACGTTATAGATTGGTTTGCTGATCAGATATCTTATTCTGTATTTTTCTTCGTGCTATAGTTCAATTCTTCACGATTCAGATTTTTATTCTCATTTATATTTGACTCCGGGGCTGAGGTCTGTTAATTCTCTTTCGTTGGTCAGTTATTAATTAACATCCAACTAATCAACCAACATACCTATTTACCAACCATCCAACTAATCAACCAACCTACTAACCAATAAACCATAAGTAATGTGTGTGTGTGCGTGCGCGCGCGCGTGTGTGGTGTGTCTCTCCCTTCCTAATGCATGTATACGTTTATACGTTCCTTCTTTACCCTTCTCTTTAAATATTCAATCGTTTCTATAACCAACTTAAATCGAATATGATATTTCAAAGAATTGGCCTACGTTTTGGGATGAAATGCGCGCGCTTATTGGAGTTTGTCTGATATCTTGCATCTTGAAATGGTGAGGGATTTCATGTTGAGAATTGAACATGTCTGATTGGTTCACAGATGAAATGTTTTGAGTTTTTCTGACTCGGTCACTAACACTGGTGCTACAAATTATAAATCATCTTCATCAGAAGAGTTTATATCATCATCGTTGTTTTCATCACTTCATTATTGGTTACCTTACATCACGATCCTCTTGAAACATTATCTTGTCATATCATCGTTAATTTATACTATACTATCATTGCACTTTTACTCTCAAATCATCATTATAAGTTATCATTGTCGTTATCATTATTGTTATTATGTCATCGCTTGCGTCATTAGTCGTCATTATATCGTCACGTGATCACTTTCACCTTCGTCGTCGTCGTCATCATCTTAGGCAATTGTATCACATACATTATTGAAGCGAAATAAGATACTCTTCAGTAATTAATAATAATAAAAAGAAATTATGCTCTGTCCTGTTGACAAATAATATCGTCTACATCGATTAATGTGTGCTTAATTTTTATTATTATCGTTAATATCGCCTTTGCTATTATTATTAAAATATAACGATGATAATAATAATAGTTTTTGTTATTTATTATTATAATAATAATTTTTATTACTATTATTTTTTGTTCATTATTATTTCTATACTTATTATTATCGCTATTATAACTACCGCTATAATTATTTACTGTTCATTTGCTACGTTCTAATATGTATGTGTATATATATATACATACATTAGATTATAAGACTGTCAGAAATGCAGTTATTGATGAAAATCACAGCATGTTCCTCATGTTCCTCACATTCCTTGTTTGTTCAAAGTGAATACTTAACGCTCATTTAAGTAGTTTTACAATCTTCAACTTTGTCCATTATG
>NW_008705215.1:393408-438518 GCF_000326865.2 Helobdella robusta | reverse complement strand
TTTACTTTCGATTGAGTTAAAAATATTTAAAATCGAAAAATTAAATTGGAAGTTAACTAACGCCGAACATGCTGTGATTTTCATCAATAATATATATATATATATATATATATATATATATATATATATATATATATATATATATAATATGTATGGAATTATTGATGAAAATCACAGCATGTTCCTCATGTTCCTCACATTCCTTGTGTGTTCAAAGTGAATACTTAACGCTCATTTAAGTAGTTTTACAATCTTCAACTTTGTCCATTATGACGCTTATCTATGATTCCTGTGTTTCTAAATTTATTAGTGGGAAGTATTCCCATTGCCCGTAGTTGAATATTTATTATCGGATGTCTTTGTTCTATGAGTATTGATTCGGCTGGTCGTAAATTATAATGGTTGTTATTGTACCAGTACGTGCATTGTAAATCTTCTCGATAGCTTGGTCGTCGTCTTATCATTGTCATAATTAAATGAGCGTTAAGTATTCACTTGAACAAACAAGGAATCAACAAAGCAGAGTAGGGACACAGTATATATATATACTTGAGCATCTGGCTACATACACAACGTATCAATTTGAACACCGAAGATGGTTTAGGAGTACCGAAAAAAGCTTTTTTGTTCTATCATGCTTAAATGTTCTATCATGCTCAAAATAAATAAAAATTTTAGTTTTGAACCCTAGAAACTTGACAATGATTTACGATCTACCATTAGAAAAATCGAAAAACAGAAACTATAACTAACGCGGAACATAATTGCATTTTTGACAGTCTTAATCCATTATATATATATAATGAATTCATAATCATATTTGTTATGAACACATTTTTACAAATTAATAATTTTATTAATGATATAGATTTGACCTCAATATAACGATAATTATAGCAACTTATAAAACTAATTTCACTGTTACATCGATCGTAATGTTACACAATAGTAACTTTAATTAGCATTTTAATAAAAAAAAGGTCAATAGTTTCATTAATTCATTCAGCACTAGACAAATACCAAGATGTTTGCATGATAATACTCTCGATGATAATACTCATTAATGTAGATGATGCTATAATATTAGTAATATTTATGTTTATAATTTCTTTGCAGTAATGATTTTGAAATATAATAATTACTTTTAACTCGTGGCACTATCTCCAAAGAAGTGCCTTGATTAGTATGTGTTTGTACCGTTGTTTGTGTGTATGCATACATGTATGTGTGTGTGTGTTTGTATTTTTATATATGTATGTGTATGACCTTGTTTTTTATGTACACATACATGTATGTGTTATGATATGTATGCACGAAGTTTATACGTGTGTTTTAATATGGTATATATTCATATATACATATATTTACTAGAATGACATACTAGAATAAATAATTTATTGCAAAAGCGTACACACATACAATCAGTCAGTCGCACACATACAAACACACGTCCATGCGTATGTATACGTGCGTACATCACACACAACGAACTGTACGTTAACCATCTCTGCCTGCATACACCTCACTTATAATGCACCTGTAAATGTGTGATCCATATTTTGATGGCTTATTGAGGGTTTTGTTTTTTTTGAGGCTTTTTCAATCTTCGCGTTTGCTGTTTGAATTGATTAGCGCCAACACCGTCGCCGCAGAATGTATCATTTTGTCATTTCAGATTTGCCCTTTTTTGACTATATCTAAATTGCATAATTAATTTTTATTCATAAAATTTATTTTGTTATTTGTTGTTATAATTATTTTATCTCATTACCATCATTGTTATGTTTTATGGTTGTTGTTCTTGTCAACATCATCGGCTTTTGACTGGCAGTTAACCCTTTAGCCATTCAAATTATTGACGGGTTATTATGCTGGGAAATCCCTAATGGAATGTTTCTGCCACGTATCTGCTAGCAAGATGACTCTGGCCTGCCTGGTTGCTTGCTGGTGGCAGTGGAAATTTCGATAAGCTGGTTGTGAGACCAGGTGAGATCAGGTCGGGTAGATTGGAGGGTTGGAAGATTGAGAAATTGTGCTCGTTTGGTCTTTGCTGGCGTTTTTTGGTTGGACTTAAACTGCCGTTGAATGATAATGATGACGATTGTTATGATGATGATGTCGGTGGATGAAGGTGACTGAAATGATATTTCTGCTACATTTTTATGTTTAGGCTGTCGGTTTTCTATTGATTTGTTTCGTATGCTTCCGTTCATAATGTAGGCTTCAGAAATTTGAGTTAAAGTTTTGGTTCAATAGGCACCAAAAGATCTCTGATTGGCTAAATAAAAAACCTTTCATAAAACTGCGATATTTAATTTATTAATTGTTACGCTAAAGAAGTTATTTTGTGTGTGTGTGTTATTGTTTGGTTGCGAATGTATCTCGACTTGGTGGTTGAAATATTGTTTCCAAGATGTTCTTACGCTTCGCGTGGGCGTGCGACTGGACTATAAATTAAACAGAGAGAAGCGTTGGTTAATAATGCGGTCTGAGATTAAAATCAAATCATTATAGATCAATTGATGGATTTCATCAAGTGGATGGTTTTTTATGAATCGTGGAATTTATTCTATTTTCATATTTATCCTACTTCATTGAAGGATTAGTTTAGCCATTGAACCTGACAAAAACAGTAAATTTTTTTGCAATTTTCTAAAGTCTGATGGGTGTTAGCATTGTCGATATATTGAAACAAATCATTAAGATTTTCTCATTAAATTTAATTACATCCAGTTTTTGATTTTCCGTTCCACATTGGAGAAATTAGCTAATCGTAGAGAATAATATTAGAATTTTTACTTTCGTAAATACATTGTATCTGTGATTTTGGGTATGTGTATGTTTGTTTGTACGTATTTGTTTTTGTACGTGTTGTGGGTTGATGTGTAATTGCGGTGTTTTCTATGTTTGCGGACTGCGCGAATGTATCTTAATATAAATGGCAGTAATGCATTCACACACGTGGGGTTTATCTTGTTACATCTTTTGTATGCAGTCTGTAAATCTCGTTCACAATTTGCGTTATAACTGTAATTGTAGAACTGCTAATTGTAATCCTTTTGTAAGTTCAAATGTGCGAAGTGCTGATCTGAGTAGATGAATGAGTACAGAGCGCAAAAATTTAAATTGTAAACACTAGACGGGTAAGTTGAGTTTTGAAAGGGGTATAAGATTTGAAAACAAAGTGAATCTCGTGACCAACAGAGGATAGGGGAATAGTGGTTGTCTAACAATCCGGAACGTTATATCTGAATTGCTGAAACCGTCATTCATTCATATGCCCCCATTCATGTGCTACTTGTCAGATGACAATAATAATAATAATAGTAATATTACCCGTACTTCATTTATTATTTGAAGCCTCCTTCTAATTGATGGATATGCTATCGTTTGCAATTAATTGATAAAAATTATTATTATATTATATTGTCATTTTTATTTTTATGCTTATTTTATAATTTGACCTGCATTTTCTTTCATTTAAATTTTTGAGAACGCAGTTTAATTTACGGCATTGCGTGTGTCTGGCAGCGCGTGGTATTTGCAGACGTGTAAAATATTTGTGTGTGCGTGCGCGCGTGTGTATATGCGTGTTTTTGAGTGTGAATTTACAAACGCTATTATTCTACACGGTTTCACATTGTTATAAATGGATTTTAACTGTATGAGATGGATTTTAACAAGCGGACATATACGACGCAAAGACACGTACACGTGTGTTTGTGTGGCCTCGTGTACACTTACACAAATATCACGTGCGCGGTTGCATTTTGTGTGTTTGCTTGTTTGTTTGTTTGTTTGTTTGTATCTCATCATAAATGAGTGTTATTATCATTAGGATGGTTATCATTGATACAATAATAATAACAACAAAACAATACTACTAATAATAGTTATGCTGTAATATTTTTTTAAAATTCTGTTTGTAATATGCAATGTTTGTTTTCCTTTTATTTTATATCTGATTTTTTAAACTCCTTTTTGTCCTATGGCGTTTTTTCGAAATACATCCGCCAAAAATTAAATACTTGAAAGAGTTACTGCAACTGCCGCTGATCTGTACGCTATCTATACGATAGTGTTAAAGATGTAATTATGCATGGCATCGATAAGTATACATATTATGATAGTAATAATATTTATTTTTCTAATAATAGCGTAAAATAATAATAAATACAATAATATATTATTATCATTACAGTAACTAAAATGAAAAAGTTTAAATGAACCAACGCAGGAGTAATAACTGTCAAAAAAACTGAAATTATTATAATTATAGATTTAAATTATTCTAAAACTGTTAGAAATATTTCCTTAAGTAACATGCTTGAAGAAAATTAAGATGCTTGTTAAACTTTCATCATGTCTTTTACCAACGTATGACTATTTAATAATAAAGTAAGGTTAAGAACAAATGGTATGAAACCACTGAATAAGTTTTTTCACCCTTGATATCAATACTAGGTGATTTGTAACATTGAATCATACATAGGAAGTAAAACGAGGCGTTTGATCTGAGCGTTGACCCGGAAGCAACCATGACGATAACACTGTATTTTTACTTAAGATGCAAACGATCACCCACTGGAGTTTCCGTGCGTTAATTTGAATTTTCATTGCCTCTCTAGCTTCCAGTAGTCAGCCCGCTTCTTATCATTAAAATTTTTTTAATTTTATGGAGCAAATAAAATTTCGATTCGTTTCTTTCGTAGGACGTATCATTGGAGAGTTGAGAATTTCCCTGGTGGAGTACCATGTAATTAATTGTTATAATCATTAGGATATGTTCTTTATACCTAAATTCAACTGGTTGAATGAAAGACTTGCATGCTGTAACAGTTTCTGCATCTGTCAGATCCTGATTTTTAAAAAATAATAATAAAAAATAAAAAAAGGACTATTATGAAGTTAGGAAGACAATTGATATCCATTTCCTTTCTCGTCGATGTGTGTGTTATGAAATGAACGAAATGGTCTTACTTGCTAAATTTCATATAACAAATAAAAATTCTACTTGTTAGTAAACACTAGGAAGAAAAAAATCGGACCGCGTTTAAAAATAGAAGAAAAAATTTCATTGCCAGCTGATCAAGATGTCGGATGAGTTGATTGAACTGATAAGAAGCACTCTGATCAACTTCAGTGGCAGGTCTGAGAGGACGAACAGCAGTGACACACCTCTGAGGAGCACTTTGATGTCAAACAACAACCACTTGTTCGAACATGCCTGCGTCTACTTGGACAAGGAAGAGATTGAGTGGCAGTGCATCGACTGGGTCTTCCACTTCCTCCTCAACAAGCAAGTGACCCTTCTTTCCTTTCTTCCTTCCTTCCTTCCTTCCTCTTCTCATCATCTTTCATTTTCTGATTTTCAGCAGTCTTTTTTATCATTTATCCATTTTTTTTCTCTAAAAACAGTTCTTATCAGTCATCTGTTTAGTAATTAGTTTTTTATGTTTGTATGTTAATTTTATCTTAATATTAAAAATAAATCATCATCGTTCTTAATCTTTAATTTGTGATGTAATTTGATGCAAATGCTTAGTAACCTTTTTTTATAATATTTAATTTAATTATTTTTAATTTAATATTTTAATTGAATAATGTCTACTTATTTATAAAAAATATAAATAATTAATAGTTAAATTAATTTTGTCTTGCTGCTTGAGTGTTGAAGCATTTTAAACTCGATAGAACTTTTTAAATTTTAGTTTTAGCTAGACAAGTTTTCTATTTCTATTACAGAGCTAAATAAATCATAAATGGCTTTAGCCTTTAAAAGTTTAATAATTTTATAAATGTAAATGTTTTAAAATTTAAATTTAAAAAATTTAATCTTTACCTTGAAAATGCTTATTAAGCTGTATGTTTAAATTAAATTAAATTAAATGTTTGCATCAAATGTATCTGAAAGTTAAATAAGCAAAGAAAGTTTCCATTTCTTAAATTTAAAAAGTAATTGAGATTCATTCATTCATTCATTCATTTATTTTTATTTATTTATTGGTAATAATTTTTTTTATTTATTCATTCATTTATTTATTTAAGTAATTAATTAGTTAATTAATTAGTTTTTTCATTCATTTATTTATCTATTTATGATGTGTAAGGAAAAGAAAGTCTGAAAAATTTAATATAAAAAAAGCTTAAGATGAGCAAATGAATGATTGCAAAGAGAGGTGTTTGTATCAAATTTGGGAATAGATGGAATGTTGCGACAAAATATTTTATTCATTGCTGATGTGTTGAAGATGGGGTTAGAGTAATGGTTGATGATGATAGAGTAATGGTTATGATACAGATAACAGTAATAATGGTCATTATGAATACTGAATATTATATTTGTTAAACAAACCTAGAGTTAATTGATATGTATATTCAGTTAATTAGTTATTTTCATTTATAGATCATCCACTTGTGATTTATTTAGTTTATGCTGTCAGTATGTTTTTTTATTATCATTATTCTTTAAAAAATTAGATTTTGGCAGGCACAGAAACTGATAAAATGATAAATAAATAATGGAGTAACAATGTTTAAGTATATTAAGCATGGAAAATAAAATAATTATCTAGATAAGTTGATGATTGTTGATAATTGCTATTACAACAACAGGAACTATCCGGAGCATGTGGCCATCGTGCTGACCAGGCTGGTCAGGCAGAAGGTCATGGAGGACATGAGCAACATTAGCAGCGGCATCATCCTGAAGACTCCTGATGGCAAGGAAAGTTCGTTCACATTTCATCCCATTGTTACATTCTTATTGACAACCAACCAATTACTAACAACCATTTTTAAATATTATTTTGTTTTTATCAATTTTTTTTAGTAATTTTACTATTTTTGATATTTTATTTTTACAAAATTATTCGTGGAGGAAGTTTAATAGCTTGCACTAATAAATTAAAAATTTTCTTAAAAATTAATTTTTAAAAATTTTGTTCACATGCATAGTAAGACCTTTAAAACAAACGATGCTCATTAACTTATCATTTCATATCACTGTCAATAAATTTATCATTATATATCAGTGAAGAAACTATGTAAATTATCAAAATTAAATTTATCATGTTGATTTATGTCTTGCCAACGACCAATCACCTACAACAACAATTGAAACATTAATGACCAGAATATTCGACTGAATTGTTTGAGGACCTCGTTGTTAGCACGATGAAGGACGTGGGCAGGAAGTATTTCGAGGAGCTCCTCGCCAGGAATGCTGCTGGGAAGGTTGACGAGGATGAGGAGGAGGATTGTGGATATGTTGATGGGGATGGTAGGTTTTGTATTGATCCTCTAATTTTTCTTCTAATTATTTGTTCTAGGGGATCATTTATTTTGATGAATTTTTCATCTGTTAACACAGAAGTTTTGCTGATTTAATTAAGCAATCATGAACAAATCATTGTCAGTCTTACTGGCTTATTAATTCAACAAATTAACCAGCTTAAAAACCAACCATTTGCTACCACTTTCTGACAACCAACCAATCACTAATAATAACCAACCAATCAGTGACAAACAAACAAACCATTAACAACCTATGAAACAATCATAACCAACCAATCAGCCAATCAATGTTAAGCAACCAAACACCAACATCCATTCATCGACAAGGCAATTAATACATTAGAATAATCGACCAATCAAATTGAACAGTTTCCGTTCATGCAATAAAGAACACTAGGCGCAAGATGGAGGACAAACATGTTGTCATGCCATTCTTCAGTCAACTCTTCAATGTCAAGGTTGTTTATTATTATTATTACGTTTAAATAAATTTTGTCAAGATGCAGATGATTTTGATAATTCTTTAAAATAATTGGACTAATTTGATGAAATTTTAAAAACCTTAACACTTATGTGGATAATTGCGAAGAAAATCTAAGTTAATTCTGCTTCATTATCATTTAAAATTTAAATAATAAAAGTTAAACACATAAATTTGAAATAGCCCACACTTCAAATTGGTTTTTATCTCTGAAAGTTAATTGTGAAAAATTAGTTTAATAATAAAAAATCTTTTATTTCAAACATTATTGGCATATTGTTGGTTGCTGTTTAGCTTATCATAAAAAAAAAATTATCTTCTACTTCATATCTGAATTTTATAATAAATCTCTTCAGCCTTTTTAATTGAGCAACAAATTTGTATTCTGCATTTTAAACAAAAGCAGTATTTAATAACTTGACCAATCTTTCAAAATGAGCGTTGAATTTTTTTTGCTATCCAATTATGAAAATTACTTTTCTAAAAAATTCTAAATAGGTTTAATAGCCTGCATTCTTAATTTTGTATGTTGACTTTGTAGTCTTTTGAGAAATTGCTTTAGTTGGCTGTGAATATTGGTTTCTCCAACATTTCAATGTATATTGAGGATCTGTCATTTCGTTCAATTTGATCTTACATGATATCCTCCATTTAACACCTAACGAAATACACGCCTGAAAAAAGACTGAACGAGTTTGACGTATGTAGGCCAAAGTTCGTCCAGGCAAGCCCGATTATAAACTGGTTCGTTCATAGGGCCCTTAAATCTACATCACTGTTAGTTTTATCGGTTTTGCTTCGATCATTAATATCGAGAATGGACATTGGTTTCAGTTTTAAAATTAATTTTTCTCCCTTTTCTCCTTTTTGGAATTTCATCAACGACTTCATGATGCTTACATGATGTAGTTTCGTCATCCATTTAAATCTTGCAGTCTCGCAATTCCGTGAATGCTTGTAAATCAAATCACATCAATGTTTTTTTTTAATATTAAAAACTTTTATTTAAGTTTGAATTATTGTGACAAATATTGTCAATAAATTTTGCATGAATTCGTCATAAATAAAATATACAATCACAACTTCTGTGATCTAGTATTTAATCTATTATTTTGCTGAATAATTTTAAATATTTACTTTATTTTTGTCATTTTAGTAAAATTTGAAACTCTCCTTGTGAACTGTTTATGTTGGAAGATATATTTCCAGCTTCATTATTTTATTATATTTGAAATTATTTAGAATAAGTTTATTTTTGACAAATCATAGTTGTAAGAAATGATAGGGAGGCCTAAAGACAAGCAATTAAAAGCAGATCTTATTCAAATTAAATAAAAAGTTGTATATTTTGTTATTTGAAAAGCAAATAATATACTGCTATAATAAAAAATTTAGACCTCCAATGAGCCTGCTAATTGGAATGCTCGTTTTACAAAATTTAGTAATTTTCCTTGCCACCCAGCCTAAATTTTTTTAATACAAACTTTTAATAAAGATTTTATTAAGTGCTTGTTACACTACGGTGATAAAATAAAAATTTAAATCTCTAATGAGCTTTTTTTTAAAAAAAATAGAATGTTCATTTTACAGAATTTTTCTAATTTTCCGTTGCCACCTTAGTTTTATGGACCATCACGCTGCGATTTTTGCCGATTTGTGCAGTTACACTGACGTGTTTATCATTCGGGCGGCCTTCACGCGCAATAAGACCGACCTGTACGTGTACCAGTTCTGGTTTTTTTTTACTTTGGTCAGAGTTATGGCTAAACGTTTGTGGCAACTGACAGTTTCTTTGATGCTCAGTGGCGGATCCAAAATTTTTGGTGTAATTTTTTTAGTTAAAGTTGACTTTTTTGTCTATTTTTTATTGTTTAAATATTTGATGATTCGATCATTTTAATAATACGTAAGTCTGATATTTTCTACTAGTATTTTTTGATCAACTCTGTTAAGCTCAGAAAATCCTAAATTATGACGTAAAGATGTTCTAACGTAGATTCTTAAATTTTGTTTTCTTTCACGGTAACGTGGGTCATGGATCCGCAATCTCATGCTCAATCTCATAATACATGGAATTTAACAAAAATATACTTAAATATTTCTTGCTGTTGATTATTTTCGCTCACGTTAACAATTTATATTGCAATCATCATAGTTAAACTTTCATCATCGTCCCACCATCATCATTGTTATCATATCACATCTATCATTATCATCATCGATGGAAGTGCCACAGATTTAGGAATTTTAGATCTGCGATTTGGATCCAGCTGTTGCGTGGTTTCAAATTATTGCGTGGTTTCAAAATGAAATGGGTATATCTACCAGCCGAGACCTCATCCCGCAGACTGGTGACACACTCAGTATCATATAACGCCCAGATAATCCACGTAAGCACCATCAAATTTTGAAACTCAGTCAGTATACTGCCGTCTAAAGTATACCTTTATGAGAGTATACCAGAAATTTTAATCAAATCACACGTCAGGTCAAAGTGCAGCAGAATCGACTTTTCAAATTTATTGCCTAGTTCAAATTTCGACAAAATCGGATCTCCGGTGTTAGATTCGACGAATCCGAATTATTTTGGTTACTGTCGCATTCCTAAACGTTGTCAGTCAACACCAATGGTTCCATAATAAGACAAATAAATTTCTTATTTCCTGATTAATCTTTAACTTTTCCTAAAAACAGGGCAACTACAGATTCTACGCCGTGTTTGATGGACATGGAGGGGTCGAGGCGGCCAACTACTGCTCAACCCATCTTGTCGGCCATCTTGCCAGATGCATCAAAGACATCGAAGAAGGCAAGGTAATCGTGAATTGTTCGTTTTTCATTTTTATTTTTGTATGTTTGAAACTCGTTGTGTCACATCCTGTTGATTTGTTCGTCTGATTCATGACAGCTTGTTAGTTGGTGAAAGATAACTTTAACTTGTTCAAGTTTGTTCATATTCACTTGTGATAATCGACAAGTGTTTTTATTTGTTTGAGGGATTGTGCACATTATTTTCATTTTGTTTTTGCCTTCACGATCCTCCTAATGTGACGTTGATGATAGCGGTCCCAATTGAATACATAATATATGTTGTTGCTGTTAAATGATTGTCACACCACACCCATCACAATGCACTGACTACAATTTAATGCACTACATTATGGTTCGTACAGCCAGCATAATTATTGCTACTATTATTATTTTATTATTATTGTTAGTAGTAGTAGTATGTAGTAGCAGTAGCAGTAGTTTTAGTATTATATTATTAGTAGTAGTATTATTATTATTAGTAGTAGTAGTATTAGTAATATTAATATTATTATTCTCTCCGTTTAACTTCGTCACAATCATCATTACTGTATTTCTTTGCTTTCATCATCATCGTCATCATCATTTGTGAGGATGATGGTAGTCAGGTGATGATAATAAAGATGAAGACAATGATAATAAGAATGTTGATGATGAAAATTATGATGAAAACAAAAAATTACAATAATGATGATGATGACGATAATGATAATTTGTTCCATTCGGTTCTTCCACATCTTTTCTTATGGTTTGAATTTGTCGTTCATTTCAACACATCAAAGATTCTTTATGAAAGCAGTCATTTAATCTTTGAACATGTGTTGCTTTTGATTTTGTTGTTGTCGTATTGGTTCATGTACCTCCGTTGTTGCTCTCCAACCTGTAAAATATATCGCTTAACATTTTTACAACATTTGTGGGTACAGTGATCAGCTCTTCCAGTTTTCCTTTCGTGCCATATTTATCTCTCAAATCACTGTTTTTGATATCTTGTCCATATGTGTTCCAGTTCTTCCATCTCCATACCACATAGTCTGCATACCGTCTCATCATTAATACCAACGCTTTTCAGCCCCAGGCAGCTAAGAGTACGGTCTATTTTACTGAATATTTCTTCCACTTTTAGTAGTGCTTGTATTTCTTCCATTGCGGAAGCCGGTTTGGAATTGACTGAGTATCCCTTTATGTTCCACGCCATACCAATCTATTTTTTATCATTCTCTCCAATACTTTACCGAGATGTGACGTCGGACTAATTGGTTATAGCTAGCTTCTGGCTTTTCACCTTTTTTCAATAGGGGTACAATGGTTGCCAGGTGCCATTCCTGTGGACATTGTCCTCCAGTCGTTGATCAGTTTCAGCACTACTTTATAAGCAAAGTGACCAATGTGTTTGAGGTGCATGTTAGAGGTGTTGTTAGGGCCTATAGCTTTTGAGTTTTTGGATTGTTTGATGGCGGATTTGATGTCGTGAGCTGTGAAGCTTGTGATTTTATTGTCCTATATATATTTTCTTCATTGGTTTGGCGTGGTTGTAAGGAGGAAAAGATTGAAGTTGAAGAGGGTGAGTGATTGACGGAATTAAGCCGAAGGTGCAAACACTATTAGGAGGAATGTAGATGTTAAAGATGGTGAATGGGCCTTGCTTGTTTCTTAGTAGAAATTGAGATTGATTGTATCTCTGCATGGTTGTCTTTGTGATTTGATGATTTGTGAGTTTGAATGGTGTGGTGTTATTGGTATTATGGACAAGGAAGGCTAGTCCTCCCGCGCGAAGTTTTCTGTCTGGTCTAACGCAGGAGGGTTTTGTATGTATCCATTTGTGACATGATGAGCAACAAATTGAAGCATAGCGAACGGATAGTTTGCAGGAGATGCAATGAGGAGAATCATCTGGAGCAGGGAGGCTGCAGACACTGCTCCGAAGGCAAAACCCGGGTGAGAGTGTGGGTGGGTATCCATTTGCATCGCCGGTTTCTTCCTGATTCGCATTTAACCGGGATCGAATGAAAAAAAGGAATCCCCACTTACCACGTGCATTGTTTGTGTGTGTGTGTGTGTGTGTGTGTGTGTGTGTGTGTGTGTGTGTGTGTGTGTGTGTGTGTCATGTTCTTCTTTGCGCTGTTTGTGTGTTGTTGATAAATTTTAAAAATTGTAATGAACCTTTAAATTAATAAGTGAATAAATAAATAGCCTGATCTTTATCCTTGTAACGTTTGTATGCATGCTTATTTCATTTTTGCAGTCCTTATCGCACCGACAGCAGCGTTCATCGTCGTCGTCGTCGGCAGCAACATTACTTTCGTTATCATCATCGCCACCAACAACAACGTCAACACCCCTATCATCATCAACACTCCCGTCAACATCATTAACACTTCCATCATCATCAACACTCCTATCATCATCATCAACACTCCCATCGTCGTCAACAAATCCACAAGTAGCAACTACAACGACATCACCAGCTGCACTGACTTCAGCGACAGCTGCACTAGCGACGGATTCGCCATCTTGTCAGAGACGCCATTCTTCTAAGAAGAAGCTGACAGCAGCGACACCAACGCAGCTGGAACAACTGCAACAACAACAACATCTTCTCACCACTACATCAACAACTCCCACCACAACTCATACTGCTGCCATTCTACAACAACATCAACAACAACAACATCAGCAACAACAACATTCCACACTGGAGCCACGTGACGTCACAACTCAGTCACGTGATAGGAAGGTGAAGGTGAGGCAGATTGAGAGGTGCTTGGAAAGGGCCTTTCTCGAAACCGACCGACTCTTCAGTGAGAGAGTGAAGATTGATGTGAGGGTTCCTCTTATTATTATTGTTATTATCACTATTTTTATTATTTTTTTGTTATTATTATTGTTGTTATTATTGTTGTTGTTGTTTTGTCATTATTATTTTTTGCTGTTATTGTAATTATTATTATTATCATAATATTACTGATGATGATGATGATGACGATGGTGATGATGATGATGACGATGGTGATGATGATGATGACGATGGTGATGATGATGATGACGATGGTGATGATGATGATGACGATGGTGATGATGATGATGACGATGGCGATCATCACTGTCATCTTGATTTTTTTCATATCAATATGATGTCAACTTTCAATATGTTGAGGATGAGGTCATTCATGATGACGAGAGTGATGATAACGATGACGATGTTAGTGTTGTTATTATTATTATGTTAGTGGTGCTGATTATGATGATGATTCATCTGTTTAAATATTCGCATCATGGCATATTGATTAGTTTATTCATAATTTTTACTAACATCATCTTCATCATCATCATCGTTATCATCATTGTCTTCGTCATCGTCATCATCTTCTTCTTCATCATCATCATTGTTATCATCATCTTCTTCTTCATCATCATCATTGTTATCATCATCTTCTTCTTCATCATCATCATTGTTATCATCATCGTCTTCGTCATCATCATCATCGTCACCATCATCATTGGTATTTTTGTTGGTGTTATTGTTTATAAAATTATATTCTTTTTTTTTATTGTCCCTCGGTTGTCCTGATGACTTCATCTCTGCTCTCAGCATTTCTATGAATGCTTTTTGACTGCTTCGACATCTTCCAATATTAACCTTTCCATGAATGTTTGCCAATGCCTCCATCATCATATCATCACTATCATCATCATTATTATCTTCATCATCATCACCGTTATCATCTTTTCTTCACTCTAGTCATCCGAATCCTTCTCATCATCATCAGCATCATCATCAGCATCATCACCATCATCATCATCGCCACCATCATCATCATCATCATCGTCCCTTCTAGAACAACTCGAGCGGTTGCACAGGAGTCATCATCCTATTGGACGACGATGACGACAGGTTATTTATAGCATGGCTCGGGGATTCCCAAGCCCTCCTGGTCAGGGGGGGCAAACCCGTGGAGATCATGAGGGCCCATAAGCCGGAGAGAGAGGTGCATTCTGCTTGCTTTTGTAACAGTTATATTATCAACCTAATAATAACAATAATAATACAAACTCACTCATTATTGTCATGACCCAGAAAATGAATGATAACATTTATTATAACGTTTTAATATGTACGATAAATTATCATAATGAGACGAAGAGATGTAAAATGGAGTAATAATAATGATAATAAAAATAGAACTACGTGCACACTTTGTATGTATACACATCTTATAACAGAGATGCGTACAACCTATACACACACATGTACGTTCATACATCTTACACATACACAAACCTGACCTTATGTATGCACACCTCACATATACACAATTCACTCTCACACACACATCTCATACACACAGAATTCGCACACGCACTCATACACAAATATTTCGCACAGACTTTTCAAATTCACTCTACTGACACAAGCACACATACACAGAGAGAGACAGAACTCATCACACACACACACACCTCTCATACATGCACTTCACACACAGACATCACACATTCACACACACACACGCACACACACACACAGGATGAGAAGGCACGCATCACATCTCTCGGCGGCTCTGTAGTTCACTTTGGAACGTGGAGAGTTAATGGTGCCCTATCAGTTTCCAGGGCTGTTGGTGGGTCTTTATTATTATTTATTTATTATTATTATTATTGTTGTTGTTGGGTCTTTATTATTATTTATTATTATTATTATTGTTGTTGTTGTTGTTGTTGTTGTTGTTGTGATGGGGATGTGAATGATGATAGTTAAGATGGTAGTTATGATATTTTTATATTTTATATTATTATGATGATGATGACGACCGTGATGGCAATAAATTGTGGTAAAATTTCGCCATGTTTGACTATTTATTTAGCACTTCATACGCATACAATCTTTTACAAGTATACATTGAATTTGTAACATAATCCGGCCAGCATTCAACTGGTCAATCGACCAACCTGACCAACCACAAACCATCAATTAGGTGACTGCAGCTACAAACCATTCATCAGCAGTCAGCCCGATGTCGCCTCGTACGCCCGCCTTCCTGGGAGTGATCAGTACATCGTTATGGCTTGTGATGGTGAGTTGGTTGGTTGGTTGGTTGGTTACTTAGTTTGCTTGCTAACTGGTTGACTGGTTGGATTTTAGCGTTTTCCAACTTCATCAACAACAGTCTAAATGTACTTCCACTTTTTTCCAATCCTTGGCTGGCATTCTAAGAACATTCGTTTCAGCAACACGTTCGCACAAATTTTTGAGTATTTTGTTTTCATCAGAACGGTCATTGCCACTTTCCATCATTATTGAATTTGATTTTTTTCTCTTTCGATTCATTCATCTCAAACTATTTCCTTTGGACTGTTTTAACTTTGTTGTTGATAATTTCAACGTTTTTTGAACCTTCTCACTGACAATGCTAGCAAAAGTTGTATCATTCTTATCATTTGTATCTCGTAAAACTCGTATCATTTTTCAAACTCTGTATTCGTGACTGAATGCTGCAGTATCTGAGTGGCCAGTTGCATGCTCGGGCGAATCAATCAATTTACAAAGATTAGTAATAATTCTTCAAAATTCAACAAAAATATAAATAGTTGTCATCATCGATCATTTCGAATGACGTTGTTAATGCTTCAACGTTCGGTTTGGTGGGTTAGGGCCTGTCACTGATTTTCAAAGATTTTGCTATTTGCTTTGATAATTTTGTTCTGATAAAGATGAGCCTTCAACTGCTATTTAAAGATACAAATACCAATGGCTGGTTTGTAGATTTTGGTATTAACATTTTTGAATTCGTTTCTTTATAAGTTATTTGTTCAAAAATTATTTTGATTAATATTTACTGAATGAAAGTTTATTTAGATTAAATTGATTTTTTTGTATGTATATATTATATATATATATATATATATATATATATATTATATATACATATATATTTATTTATTTATTTGCGATAATAATGCATCCTTTTCACAGGTCTGTGGGACGTGTTGTCGAACGATGACGTCATAACGCACGTGGCCAATCATGTAGAGGAGGAAGATAGGAGGACTGTGGCACAGAAACTGGTCAGAGTTGCCAAGTCAGTGTTTGTTTGTTTGTGTCTGTGTGTGTGTGTGTGTGTCTGTGTGTGTGTTTGCGTCTTTTGAAAGAAAATCAGTTGAAGGCTTATCGCTATCAAAATCAAATATAATGTCACTTCTCCATTGCCACTACTTGTGATAGTTACTCACCATGCTAAGTTGATGAAACGTTGGTTCGTGATTCCATCATGATTTGAATGGACAAATGAACAATGTAGTGTATTCTATACATTTTTGTTCAGTAATTTTGTAAAAACTGCCAGAGCCAGGTAAGGAATGAAATCTGAAATTTCCAATCAATTTTTCAAAAGACTAATCGAATATTCCAAGTTTTCTAGCTCCTCCCTGTTCCACACATTTTTTTTTTGCTATGATATCATTTTGAGTTTTCATAATAATGACACGAGAAACAATTTTATGATATTTTTCGAAAGTTATCTTATGTCGATAGCGATAAGTGATTCTCTTTCGTTGCGAGACTTGACGAATGAAAATTCAAAACACTGTTGCATGGTACTTATTTATTAATATACTGATTTGTTATTATTCATTTATGTTTTTATTATTTTTTTAATTATGTTATTATTATTATATTTAAAATTGTTGTTCCGTGACACATTGCAGAGAGAAAGGCAGTTCCGACAACATAACGGTGATCGTGATATTTTTAGATGACGAGAACGAAACTGGAATTTCTCAACAAACTGAAACTGAAACAAATGCCAACGGTAACGATGGCAACGCTGATGGTACTAACAACAGTAACAAAAATAGTCATAACGATAACAACAATTATAGTAACAATGACAAGAATAGATTTGATAAGCCACGTGACCATGATGATCCTGTTGGCCAATCATGCTCCGATGAGGTCTGCATCAGTAGGCTGCTACTCGCTTCATCATCGACTGGACATCCTGATGATGATGATGTTGTTAATTGTAATGCTGACATAAGAGTTGAAATTAATAGAGCGTACACGGAGAGTGATGATGATGATGATGATGCCCACTCCTACAAGTTAACAAGTCAGTGCGACAGCATCGATGAACTCTTTGCAGGCGGCAACAAGATTGTTGGCATGGATGGCGAAAATAATAACGTAACTACTGCCAATAGCAACATCACAAATGTTGACAACAATTTGGACAACACAGAATTCTCTAAAACAGATTCTCCCAACAACTCAAAATCAACGAACAACGACAGCAAACAAAATTATCTCGAATCCTCAAATGACCTCGACCTAATTTCCGCGGGGTCAAAGAGCAATGAAATTCCGAAAATCAGCGTGAAAAATAACAGCGGCAGCAACAACAGTGCTGGTTCTTGGAAATCCCGTTTAAATAGGTCGCCGAAAGTTTCCTCATCAGCTGAGGAGGACAAGGAGAATGTTCTCTACGCAACTGGGATATCCAACACCAATCTAAAAATAGCTCACGATGACTCATCGGGTTCCAGCGGAGTGCTGAGGGCGTCAAGTAATAATTACAACAGTAGTTACAACAACTGCAACAACAAAACAAATATCGACAATGGTAGAAATGTTTTTTCGTCTTCGGATAAACCTGACTCAAAATCGATAGAAAAGTTAGGGATAGCATGTGGTGGTTGCAGTGTGAGGGATGAGGCGGAAGTTGGGAGAAACGAATTGTTGACTCTTGAAGCGTCATCCCACTTGAATCCTAAGTTGAAAACATTTCTCACCAAGAATTCAACACTCCTGCAACAAGCCAAACTCCATCTAAAGAGGAGCAGCAACTACTTGAACACCAACATTCAACAACAGCAACCACAACATTCAAGTTATCTTTATCAAACGGCAACGATAACACCGAAACAACAACAACAGACCAACAACAAGACGCGTCAACAACCATTACTATCATCTTCCTCAACAAAATCACTCTTGAATAATTCCTATAGGACGTTGAGTAAGACGAGTGAAAAGTTGACCAAGTTCGACAACATATCTCTTCGCAGTGGCACCACTACCACCACCAACGACAACAAGTGGAGGTGCAAGGAGAGGTGGACCATAGCTGTTGAGACAAGTGAAGACTTGGAGGAAATCTTCTTTAAGGGGAGTCGAGATGTCGGTGCTGGTGTTAGAAGGGCCGTCTGAATCGTTCATTCCTCTATTTATTCGTTCATTCATTCATTTGTTTATTCATTCATTCGATCAATCATTTGTTTGTTCATTTATTCATTTTTTATATTATTATTTAATCCAATGGTTTGATGGTTTTTTTTTCAAACTTATATTTAATTATGAAAATGATATAAATTGAAACCATAAATTTGTTGAGTGGGATTTTTATTTTCATATACATTGTTTGTCAAGCATCAACTCTATTTAGCTGAAGTAGGAAAAATAAATTTATAAAAAACAATATTATAATACTATAAAGTTATACTATAATATCACGAGAAGTTACCCGTGCAGACATAACCAACCATTCGTTCTCTTCTCGCGCCCGGTGCTCGTTACACACCATTCGGGCATGTTGTTTCCATTAACACAATTCGTGTGTGTGTGTGTGCGTGTGTATGTGATTTATTCATATATTCATAATATTATATATATATATATTATGTCGGGTATATATATATATATATATATATATATAGGTTAATTTCACACACTCAGTAATAATATTCATGTGATTCGTGCCTTCATGAATAATAATAATATTATAATTCGGCTTCTAGTGCTGTTTACAGATTAAAATTAATATCAATATAATTAATATGTAATAATATATTAATATAATTAGTTTTTTAATTACGATTTGTTATATTTTACTTTTTTATAAAATGGATTTCATCATTTATACGTATGTCCAGTATACATACAGTTGCAATTCACTTACATATTGTTCATGTCTTTCTAAATACAATAGGTTTTCACTTTTCAAATAATGTTCATTGCGAACTCACCTTGATACAAACATTCTACATATATGCAGGTAATTTCAAGAACTCTGTGTTTTTCAAAAGTATGAACTTTCATTGGTCTCCTAGTTATTGAAATGATATCCTCGATAAAGTTGATGTTTTTAAGAAAAAAAAGTAATTTTTACATAACACCATCATTTAATTTTTTTTATTATAAATATACTTAATTTACTATTTACAAAAACATTCATCTTTATTTTATTTAAATATTTTATGACAAAAACATTCATCTTTATTTTATTTAAATATTTTATGTTTTTATATGTATGTACACGAGACAATAGACATCAAAGACGCACCGATTGTTAGGCCTGGCCCTTATTTTGGATTCGGCTTCGGTCATTTTTAAAAATCCTATAGCCAAATATTTCAGCTTCCTTTTTGAGATCATCATCTTCTCTTGCTTCCAGAGAAGATTGATGATTATTATTACTGAAAAATTGATTTTGGCCATCCTTACTGTTAAAACATCTTAAATTGAACAAGAGATAAAATTATCTCGATGACGTATTGTTAATTGCTGATTTTATTAAGGTTTTATTAAAAAATAATTCTTTTCAAAACTGTGGGTTTTTGGTGTTCTGCCTTCGGTTTCGGTCGAATAATTGACCCACTATTCGGCTGCCCGATCTTTGGCCAACTTCACTATTCGGTGCATCTCTGATAGGTAAGGTACATTGCATAAGAGCATTTATAATTCAAAAACTCATTTATACGTATAATATCTTTACTGCGCGTTGGTGTTTTTCATAGATTATAACTCATTTGTGTATACAGTAAAATATCTATAATATTATCACCCTTCATTAGTTAGCTTCCTGCTTAGTTTTTGAATTTTTCTAACGATTGATCGTAAATCACTCTCAAGACAACTAGACTCGGTTTACAGAAGCAGAGACGTGTTCTCTAGATATGTTTGACAACATTCACTATTTCCATTGAGTCATAAACCTTTGCTTTTTGCTTTGGTGTATACTGAGGTTTTAAATTCATTTTGCACAATTTGTATTAGTACGTCTAGGAATGGTAGTTTATTGTCAGTTGATTTTTCCATTGTAGAAATTACGTATTGGTTCGGTTTACAAAAGCACAGGTAGTGCTCTCTAGATATGTTTGGCAACATTCACTATTTCCAAGCTGTTTAAAAGCTATTTTGCTCTATCATCATGTTTAAAATAAATGAAAATTTTGGTTTTGAACTCAAGAAACTTCAGAATGATTTACGGATCAACCGTTAGAGAAATCGAAAAACTACACTGGAAACTAACTAACGCGAAACATGCTGACACACACACACATATATATATATATATATATGTGTGTGTGTGTGTGTGTGTGTGCGCGCGAAGTAATTTATGAAATCTATATAATCTATATATAACTATAAATATTTATCAGGGCGCATTAACGCATTTATGTTTTTTCTTTGTTTTCTGTTCGAGCAAACATTTTTGTATTTGAGTAATTACTTATCTATTTTGCTTAATAAAATAATCTTGAATTTGAATCTATGTATTTACATGTGAGTGTATGTGTGTATGTATATGTTTGTATGTATATATTATCGTCACACTAGCATTATTGCATCATTCAGATGCTCTTTTTTCCGTTGTTGTTCTTGCATTATAAACTTCATCACGTCTTTATTAAAATGTTTTAACTTCGCTAACGTAGCGGCTTTTTGTGTCATTACAACCAATCAATCGATCATCGTTTAATTGTATCATTACATTTCATTCAAATGATCTTTTTGCGTATTTTTATCTTTACGTTCTGCTAAATTGTAAAAATAATGTTTCCAGCTTAGCAAAAGTTGTTTAATAATTTTTTAAATATTTTTTTCATGTACATTCAACTTGAACAGACAGTTCACTCAGTTGTTAGTTCAGTTCAATATCTCAGATACCATTTTTTATGAATGTTTTATAAATTATATTTCGTAATATTTCATGTATTTCGGACTTTGCAGTTCTGTTTTTAATTCAGAGTTGATCTGACATGGTCAATGAAACTTTGTATTATAGCGTGAACAAGACCGAACGGGTTCACGAATGCGAATGATCAGAGATGCATCACATACTATTATTGCACTACTTTGACTCAATATCAGCAACTAAACAACTCGTGTTTAAATGTTAATATTTTCTCTTTCAATCGTCAAGTGAAGCTTCTTCATTCATTGCAGTGCAGATCTGTCAAACGTAGAACTGCCTGCCTGTTCTACGGTTATACGCATCATGTGTGCACGCGCAAGCACCGCATCATATGCGTGTGATGGTCCTCAGCTTTCAGACAGACGGTATATTCGAACCAGGCAATCGCGTAATAACAGCGCGAGACATGACACTCCTACCAACTAAGCTAACTCGGTGACCTTGAAGTGATCATGTTAAGTTTAAAGTGGGATGATTTGAAATTAATTTTTTAATTAATTAACTATAATTACATAATATTTAAATATAATTATATAACAATAATAATGTTAATTAATTGATAATTATTAACCATCTAACCGAAGGAAATTTATTTAAGTGCGTTGACTCACATTATATGTAAGATGTTTACCAAACAGTAATATTTTTGACGTGTGGGTGTTCGTAAAATAATTGTACAGTACAACTTATAATAGATAACTTGTTGGAAATATTTTTTTATGCATTTACACGGCGTGGTTGGTGTTGCGTGTTGATAGCATTTTTAAATAGATTCTATTTTGCTGCCATGTCCAATGATTTCGCCATCACAATTATTTTTATACATCATTCATTCATTTTGTTTTTAAACAAGATAAATGTTTTCAAGATAAAATATTTGTCGCTTTTACAAGTAAATTTTTTACTCAGTCTGATGTATGTATGCATATTTACAGAGGAGAACTTTTTGGCAAACTCCCACAGAAATTTTTGTTAGGATTGAAAGTAAATTTTATGAAATCTGCATAACATTCATAAATGTTAATTTCAAATTGTTGCAGTCCCTTATCAATGGCAATGTTTTGCCATATTTGAATAAAAATACAGGCTCCAATACGAAAATTAGATATAAATGTTCATGTATCGGCTGTTAACGGCATTTCAGCTTCCCTTCTGGTGTTATGACGTGCCAAAGGGTTATTTAAAAATTACGATTTCTGCTTGAAGCCATAAAAGATATAAGTATAATGTGAAATGAGCAAATAAATGGTAGCCAGTTTTTACCCTCCCCTCCCAGAACATTCCTGGCTGCCAGTGGGCGGTTGTTTATGCTTCATGTAATTATTAACCATGTCTCTACGTTTGTTATCGTTCATTTCTATTCAACGTTCTTTGCATTTGTTGATGTTAGTTGGTGGTAGTGATGCCATTATTTTAATTTTTATTGATTCTTAAGATGTCATTAAACGTGATGGTGATGATGCCAGCAGGACAACAAACCACATGAAACAATGATTTCACGATTATAACAACAAATATTCAGTAGAATTAGTTCGCTTCTTACGGTTTAACATTTTTAATTAGTTACCTAAACAAACAAACAAACCTACCACATTTTAGTTACTTAACATATTTAACCAGACACGGTTCTTGTATATTAACGTAACGTGCATTTTTGAAATTTATATGTTCCTGTTTATATATATATATATATATATATATATATATATATATATATATGTATGTATCTGGATATACATATATATATATGTATGTACATATATATATATATATATGTATATATATATTGTTATGAAATTGCCGGACTGAATGACAGACGAGCGTGAAATGTGAAATTAGTTCAGATCCAATTGGAAGTAATAAAGAAATTTTCAAAATTAGGAATGCTCTATATAGATTTGATTGAATATTTTAATGATCGTTTGCCTGTAAATAATGTAACTCGCAGGTCAGTTACCTTCGATGTAATTGTATTTGAAATATTCTGTTCATCTAATTATGCTCTTCGATGTTTTTAGTTGAGGCTGTTAATAAAATGAAGATACAAAGAATTTTTGTATGTTTTAATAGACTCTCACATGTTAAATGTTGCATAATGTCGGCTCCCTGTATATATATATATATATATATATATATATATATATATATATATATATATATATACATACCCTGTATGTATGTATATATATATATATATATATATATATACACCCACACAGTATTGTATGAATTCTACCGAATTGTTGGCATTGATCAATTCAAAGTTTGTCTCTTTAATTTCCGGAAAATTCTAGTAAGGAAAATTGAAAATTCTAGTAATGAAAATTGAAAAGACAAACTTTAAATTGATTAATGCCAAAAATTTGGTAGAATTTGTACAATACTGTATAAAATATGGTCCTTTTTTCCAATATATATATATATATATATATTTACAATATTCTATAAATTCTATCGAATGTTTGGCGTTAATATGTTTGTAGTTCGTTTTTTCAATTTTTCTCACTGAAGTTTTTTGGTGAAAGTTAAGTTTATTAAAATTCAAAATAAACTTTTTTTCCGAATTCATGCTGCAAATAAGGCCATATTTCGATTCCGAATGAATCATCATCAGTGCTTTCTGCTGTTTATATAGGGAAATATTGACTTTTTATTGGCTGGTCATCTTTGGTCTCCTTTTCTTCATTGATAGCATCATATTGGCTGGTCATCTTCTTTGGTCTATCGATGATGCTATCGATGAAGAAAAGGAGACCAAAGAAGATGACCAGCCAATAAAGAAACCTGACACCTAATTTTCATCTAAATTCACTTTGACAGAGTCAATCTCCATCTAAATTGATTTTGACAAAGTCAATAACAATAATAATAATTATTATTAATTGTAGAAATAAAAATATGAAAAAAAGAGTCGCACAACTGCTACATGTTGCCTGGATATGCACAAATAAATTCACCACGTCTTAATATGTATCCATAGATATAAAAGCTACAGATTCTATACCTATGGATATTTGTTTATATAGATATAGGAACTCTAGAATTCCGTAACATCCAACAAGATTAACGTTTATTAATAGTATGTCATTTATAACTAAGATATTCATTGTCATTTGTGGTGTGTGTGCGTGTGTGTGTGTGTGTGGCGTTTGTGTGTTGGTGAGCTGTGTTTTGCAGTGAATGTAATTTTTTTAATGGTGGAATATGTTTAAGATTGAATGTTGGATGAGAATTAATTTCATAGATGGATGAATGAATGAATAAATGAATGAATGGTTTGGTGAATAAATGAATGGAGCAATCGCATGTTGAGACGAATGTTTTTCTTTGATGAAAATAAATGAATGGATAATTTCATAATTGGATGGCAATTGTTTGAACAATTGAACGAACGGTTAAGACGAATGATAAATGATAACAAATAAATAAAATACATCATGAAAATAAACGAGTGAAAAAGATGAATGAATGCATGAAAACAAATGCATGAAAGAATGATTAGTCAGCCTAACTAAAAAAAACTGTTGAAATCCAACAGAGAGATAATCACACACGGCTCTGAATCGACAAACCCCTCATCACAACAACCATTTCATAGCAACGGATCATCATCGTTCTCACTCATTAAGATACAACCCAATGAACGCCGCCCCGAAGATAATTACGAAAAGGTGGTGGCCAAATGAACATTCACGACAGACGGACAGCTGGAAGCAACGACGACGCAACAACCACGTAAGAACACCAGCCAAGAACACCAACACATCTCTACGTCTCAATCAGCATCATATGATATCTATCAACCAACATCACATCTCAATCAACACCATATGATATCAATCAAAACCACATGCAAATCAACACCATATGATATTAATCAACATCACATGCCAATCAACACCATATGGTATCAGCCAATACCACACTTCAATCAACCATGCACACTCTTAACAATTGATGAATCATGTACAGTACAATCCATCCATCTTTCAATTCACTCATTCGCCCATCAATTCGTTCAACCGTTCATCAATCCATCCGTCCACCAATCATGGAGCTCTCAATAGAGACTGGACTGCGGATACGACGGAGCACCAGGCGAGAAGATAGCAGATGCAATGGGAGGGGGTTGTGCGAAGTTGTTGATGGGGTATGGCGGACCAGCAGCAGGCATGTAGCCGGGAACTTGGTTGTTGTATCCGATCAGAGACGTGGGACCAGGGTAGTAGTTGCTCGACGAAGGCATAGGATTGGGATAGCTGGATTGCATCGGTCTGGAGGAATAATTCAACGGGTGCGTTGGTGAATAGGCTGAATATTGTTCATGCTGTACATTCGATGTCTTTGGTAGCGGGGCTGATTCTCTTCTGCGTTGTTGCTGACGTAATAGTTCCGTCATCTTGTCGCATTTGATTCGGCGGATGTGAGATAACGTTCTGGTAGTCAGGTAGTCAGTGATGAATGTATCCACATCAACTGTCTTGTTCATCAAGTTGTCCACCAATTTCTGTTGTTGAGATTTTGTTTTCACATTGTTACGTTGTTGTGATATTGTTGTGTGGTTGTGATATTGTTGTGTGGTTGTGATGTTGTAGTGCGGTTGTGATATTGTTGTGTGGTTGTGATATTGTTGTGTGGTTGTGATGTTGTTGTGTGGTTGTGATGTTGTTACACATCAACTTGGCAAATCACACAATCAGACACACACACAAACTCCACCAACCTCACACTCCTCTTCAGATTTTGCTGTTTCAGCTTGCAAGAGAGCAAGTTGAACGTCGGGTTGTGTTTTCGATGGTGTTCCTTCTGTAAATGTTGTCGTTGTTTTTGTTAATGTTTTTGTTATTGTTGATAATTTGTTATTGTTGTCATTGTATGAACGTTATTGGGATTTGACTATTGGTAATGTTGAAAATGTTGAAGTTTACAGAAACACTAAAAATATTCATTGACCCCAAGTGATGGTAGATAACATTTAACTTTCATACCAATCAAGACAGTTGAATATCTTTCAGCAAATGCAAACCAACAAGCACAAAATCCATTCAATCATAAGATCAATGAGCCAGCCAATCACGTTCCTTCAAACCAACCAACCACACTTTTAAAAACATCTAACCCATGAGCAATCTGTTTTTGTCATATGATTTAAAAGTTTCTACAGCCTGTTCATGGGTTTGGGCAAGCTGAACTTTGGCCTGGTTCAATTTCGGCTCCAAGGATAAGTTGTATTCAGCAAGGCTTTTTATCGAGGCTGATAAATTTTCTTTTTCCATTTGCTGCTTTTTTATCTGTTGTGTAAATTGGTTGATTAAATTTGATTATTCCAAATATTTATTTTATTGCATGCAGTAATACGCCAAAATGAATCCATTCAACGGAGCTTCTATATGTTCAATCATAATAATAACTTTGCAAATGTTGACAAAAAAGTACAAATTAAAACACATATCGCATAACTCCACAATAAAATTGACCCACTACATGGACATTACCAAAACACCACAACAAAACACATCATTACAGCCACACACACACACACAAACACCACCTCACTAACACATCATCACCGTCATCATCATCACAACCACACCATTTAATCATATCCACAACACACAAAATCATCACTATTACACAAACGGCACACAAAACTAACCACGTCAGAATCATCAACCAACTTCTTAATCCTCTCCCAATCATTCTCCAAACTTTCGAGTTCGTCTGCCGTCAGTTGAGTGAGGAATGAGAAAGAAGATTCAAGTGATGCCTGGTTCGTCTGGTAGTGAGGAATCGATTATGCAAGGTACACATACATGCATGCATACATACAAACATACATACATACATACACACACATACACTCTTAACAACAACAATAATACATACATACATACATAAATACATATGTGGATACATAGATAAACATATACTTACAAAACATAATGATAACATAACATAACATAACATAACATAACATATAAGAGGCACAGACTAAAAACTGTGCCTTTGTCCTTAGCATTAAAAAAAGCAAAAGTTCTCAAAAATGAAATAAATATCACCAAATGAAAAAAATACATTCATTCTTTTTTATAAAAAATCAGTTTTAATCCATGTTATCATTAGCAACATCGGATGGGAGGCTGTTCAAAGCTGGCACTACAATGGTAAAGAAATACTTTTCAGTCATTCTCCTCAGATAGCAACACAACCAGTTCAAAATTGTGGCCCCCCGTTCTTACATCTTCATGCAGCTTCTGACTGCATTGCACTCATCTCAGATTCTAAACACACTGCACACTCTACATGCATAACATACAGATCACCTCTAATCTTCTAGTATCACAGACAGGAAAGTTTTTTAAACAGTCAGCAACTTTTCAGTCTTTCACCACTTAGTAAATCCTCTCTTTTGTGCTCAATTCCAGGAAGACTAGATGCTTCACACATTTATAATTTATATCTGATTAACAACTTAAACAATAAAATAGAATGTCACTAACACACACTCACACTTATCTATTGACATTGCACAACTTTCCTAACTTCAGATGCATGTTAAAACCATTTCATAACAACTACCACCATTTAGATGATGTGATGACGCAATGATTAGGAGTGCAGCATTGCTATTGCAATGAATGAATTCATTTGTAATATGAATGAAGTTGCACCTACGTTTCACATGTATTCACATACAATGTGTGTTTGTTGTTGATAGCTCTGACAAATATTGAAGAGAATTATAATGATCAATTAAAATGAAATGATAGGTGAACAGCTGAGAGCAGGATGCTGTCTGCATAGATTACCATTACAACAATACATATAATTAGTGTACACATAACTAACAATAACCATGTGAATGTAATTCATTTAACATTTAACTTGAAGTTTTTCAATAACTACTGTACTGTTTTCAATAAATTCCTGAACTAAAAATGAATAAGCCACCATTGCAGTTTTTAGTATATCATCATTATTGGAAGTAAATTTTATTTCAATCATTTCAAATCAACTGATCAACTCAAATCAACTGTGTGTCAATTTCATTCAACTGTAAAATTGAAATACATATTAAAATAAATATATATATATATATAATTAATATATTTTATAAATAAATAATGATAACATAAAATTTATTTATTTAATAAATTAACAATGTTTTTTGACATTATATAAAATTACCAACCATCATATATATGTGTTCAGCTTGAGCAAGACCAAGACACACCAATTTTATGAATTGTTATGAAATGAACACTTTCAATATTTTTATAACAACTATAACAACCAATGATGATTTTAATTCAACAAAATTGCTATGATGAAATTCCAAATAAAACAAGCTACAACTTTTAATTTCAAAATTTAAATTTTTAATTTATTTAATTTTTAAAGTTACCAACTATTTCAACTCCTATTCTATTATTAATAATATAATATAATGATAATCCCAACCAAACCAAAGAAAATGATGAGAATGACAAAATTCTTTAACAGTTTGTTTTTGTTGATTTAGATTTATTTTACAAAATTATTGAAGAAAAATATTTGAAACGAAAAATATTGGGAAGAATTAAATAAAATTATCTAACTAAACTAAACAATTAGTGACAACTCTTGCGGAATATACGTACGAAATGAAATACAGACGAGAAATTAATTTGCAGTTACAGTTTATTTAGTGATGTGCTGCTGCGTTGTTCAACTACTTTATCGGTCGGTTATTTATCCGTCACATATTTCTCAGTCGGTTTTATTGACTTAAATTTATATACATATATATATATGTATACATATATATATATATATATATATATATATATATATATATATATTTTTCATTTTTCATTTTCAAAGTTTTTGTTATTCATTTCATTTAGTATATGCTGAGTGAAGTCAAGAATAGCAAGCTCAGTAGAGTGGTTGGGTCTGAATCCGTATTGGTTGTTGCAGATAGTATTGTTGGAGCAGAAGAAATTAGAGAGTCTTTTAAAGAAAAGTTTTTCAAGAATTTTTGACAGCGGGGAAAGAATGGAGATGGGTCTGTAGTTGTTAATGTCATCTTTGTTTCTTTTCTTGAATACCGGTATGATTTTAGATATTTTAAATGAATCAGGAAAGATTTCAGTGCTTAGTGATAAGTTGAAGATATGATTAAGTGGTGATATGATAGAGAAAATTATGCGTTTGATAAGGAACATGTTGAGTCCATCGTCTGCATAGCTCTTTTTGTTTTTCAAGATATTAACAGTAGTTAATATTTCTTGTTCAGTAACAGGATGTAGACAAATGGAATGGGGTGTGGATGGGCTCATAAAATCTGTAGGACTACCATAGCTGGGAGGTTGGTTTGAGAGTAGTTGGCTAGCGATGTTTGCAAAGTGGGTATTGAGAAGGTCACAAATTTCTTGTTTATTTTCAATTGCTTGGTTGTTGATAGTTAGTTTGGTGATTGAAGAGTTTGGAGGTTGCTTGTTTAGAATTTCTTTGATAGCGTTCCATTTTTGTCTAACATTGTTATGTGCGTTTTCAAGTTTGTTAGAGAAGTAGTCTCGTTCAGTTTTTCGTTTAATAGATGTGACTATGTTTCTGAAGCTTTTGTAGGTGGCAATGTTGCGTGTGGTTGGATATTTAAGGCTTATGATGTATAGTTTGTTTTTCTTTTTCGCAAGGCTTAGAATGTTGTCATTGATCTAGCATGTTTTCTTTTTGTTTTTGACAGGACGGAGGGGGGCAAAAGTGTCTAGAGAGTGAGTTAAGATAGTATTCAAAACAGAGCAGCAGTCGTTGACATTTTTTAAAGAAGTCAAAGAATTCCAGTTGTGGTTCGATAAAAAATTGTTGATGTTGTTTATAGATTCTTCAGTTAGGTTTCTGAAGTGCTTAATAGGGGCATGGTTTGAGTTTTCTGATTTGGAAGCGATGGCGAATATAGGGAAATGGTTAGATATGTCAGACAGTATTATTCCAGATAAGTGGGGAGTTAGGTTGTTAGTAAAGATATTGTCGATGAGTGAGCAAGAAAAAGTTGAGATGCGAGTAGAGGAGGTTATAAGAGGTAAGAAGTTGTATGATGATAGTAGGTTAGAGAAGTCAGCAACGACGTTGTCACTGTTGAGTTTATTGAGGTCAAGGTTAAAGTCGCCAATTAAGTAGCTCTTTACGTGTGGCTTAAATGTGGGTAAAATAAGTACGAGCTTTTGGATTAAAATATTAGGGTCAGTGTTGGGGGGTCTATATACTGCTAAAATATTTACGTGTGTGTTGTTTAATTTTAAATTGACACTAAGAAGGTCAATAATGGTATCGTTCAGAAGCAAATTGTTTATCATAAAAAATTCAATGCCTGACCTGATGAAGATTCCGACTCCACCACCTATTCTGTCAGACCTATTTTTATAAACAAAATTGTAATCATTCATACGAATTAGTTTAGCGGTTTCGTCATTCAGCCATGTCTCTGATATAATAATAATGGGAAAAAAATAAGATAAAAATTTATTTAAAATTAAAATGTCAGAAATTTTATTTAAAAGACTTCTGTTGTTTATGTGAAGTAGAGGTAGAGGGTGATCATGATTGTTGATATACTTGGCTTCTAGAATGTTAAATAGATCTCTTGTGGTGTAGTAGGATGACTGTCTGGTGAATGAATCTAGAAGGTTCTTTGTGGGGTCGATGTGGGTGTTGTATGCGTTGAAGGGTTGATCGTCATCGTCGTTGTTTGATGGTTGAGGATGTTGTTGGATAGAATTGATTGTGGAATAAGTATTGTTAACAGCCATTGTCGTGATTTATTGATGTCGCAGAATTGAATTGACATCGGAGGGAGGACCCATCGTCGATGAGGCTTGTTGTTGTTTATGTGGTTCGACCAGCTGGGAGGGGCCCATCATGACTGACTCGACTGGCTGAGTGGATTCTTCCGAAGAAGTTAAAATGGAAGCTACCTCAACTGTGTTTTCTACATGCCGATGTGAGTTGACCAGCGATGGTTTATTAACACTTGAACGGTCGACAGGATAATGATTTGGTAGTGAAGTTGTAGTGGGTTTCATCGTGTGCTGTGGTAAAGCATGAAACCACCAAGGGTAAATTTCCACGCCGATAAGCCAATTTTCAGGATTGGTAAAAATCATCTCCTGATGTTTAAAAATAGTTATGTGAAATTTTGTTGATGGATCACTGGTTGAAGATTGAGGACGAGTGGGAGAGAATTTAAAGACTGGTACGCATTCTGCTGCGGTCAGTCCAATAGTTTCCAGATGTTCTAGGATCTCTTCTTTGACGGAGCTTTTCAATTTGCCTACCCCAAAAACAATTTTTTTGGGAGGCAAGGGAGCTGCAAATAACTTGAAGGACCCAGGTTGTTTGGAACTTACAGTAATTGGAGAGTATTTTTTCTTTTTTTTAAAGTAACAGTGCTCCAAGAGCCTTCGTGGCCACTGGAATTAGAGTTGTTTTTATTGATGTTATTGTAAAGAGTTGAAAGTGAAGAACGAGCAGGAGCAGTTACATATATATATATATATATATATATATATATATATATATATATATATATATATGTATATATATATATATATATATATATATATATATGCCGAATAAAATTCTGTTCAAATTCAAATTCAAACATATATATATATATATATATATATATATATATATATATATATATATACACGTGTACGTGTGTGTGTGTACGTCTGTGTATATGTGTGTGCGTGTGTGTGTGTGTACGTATATATATATATATATATATGTGTGTGTGTGTGTGTGTGTGTGTGTGTGAATAAGTATGTTTTACGTGGGTCTATATATATATTTGTGTTTCAATAATTACAAACCACATTCTGATAAAAATGTAAAAGAGTTGATTACTTAATAATTATGATTCCATTTTTGGTTTTTTTAGGATTTGTAATATGAATGTGAGTTTACATGCACTAAAATATTTAAAATATGCTCTCATATTTACAATTGTCACTGGTAATCATTACAAGAAAACCATATTTTCTTTTCGATTTCCAGATTATTTCTTTTCATTGATATCATTTCTTTGATTTCTTTGTTTTGATTTGATGAAATAAAATATGTCAAATGTCAAAAATGTCAAATATATATATATATATATATTGGGTTTAGACTATCATAAATAAAATTATTTATAAAGACATTATTAGACATATAAATAATTGTATCTATATATATGTATAGATACATCTAAAAATTTTTTTTTTGATTTTCATAAAATCAAGAATAAAAGATATTAATCTTCAAAGAGGAGAGGGTATCAAAAAGTTTGTAATAGTTTGAGATGATGATGATGATGATTAGCCATTTAGTCGAAGTCGACTTTCGGCCACTTTATGGATATTTCTTCTCCATGCGTTCCTGTCCTCGACGATTATTTTAAGTTTTGAGATCGTCATTTTGGTGGCCGATGTGTTTGTATCAAACCAACGTATTCTTTGCCGTCCTTTTCTTCTTGTCTCACTCACTTTACCTAGCATCATTGAAATTTCCAGCAAATTTGCGCGCATAACGTGGCCGAAAAACGAGAGTTGTTGTTTGACGATTTTGCCCTCAAGCGACATTTTTGGCTTGATACGGTCTAAGACCGTCTTATTTGTTGTCCGCGATGTCCAGGGGATACGCAGTAGTCTTTTCCAACACCAAAGTTCAAAAGCGTCAACCTTTCTTCTTTCCGCTTTCTTGATTGTCCAACTTTCACATCCATAAATTGCTATGGGAAAGACAATGGCGTTGACGAGTCTCGTTTTCGTTGCAATGCTCACATCCTTGCTCCTCCAGACTTAATCTATTCCTTGCATTGCAGCCCGGCCGAGTGCAAAGCTGAAAATGCAGTGATATTTGTCTCTTAATTATATATAACATTCTTCACAAATTTGGCGCAGTTTTACTACAGTCTTACATTCGAGTCAGCAAAGCGAGTGCCATATTTGTGAAAAATGCTCTTGTTAAAATATTGTTCTACAACAGAGGAGTTAGGATTATGGTGCGCCAAAATGCTGGAATTGTGGAGAGAAGAGACATGTAAGTCGAGATTGTAAACAACGCCTTGGAAACAATTATTGTCGTCATTGTACAGCAACGGCACAAACGGTTCGATGGTGAACCCACGTCACGACCGACTGCCTCAATCAAGGAGGCGGGAAACTAATAAAAGCCAACTTTGGCTGGTCAGAAGCAGGTCAGAAGTTGGCTGGTAGAATTGATGCTCCCAGTACCGTGATTAAGGTCGCTAGGCTGCATCGAAGTCAATACGACCTTCGGTTGGATGGCATAGTTGGTTTACAAGAATGTTCAATTACGATCGACACGGGAGCAATGAGGTCAATTTTAAGATCCGATCTGGTACTTAACCTAAAAGAAAAAAAATTTCATAATTACATTTTTCGAACTACAGAAGGAACAGCGCCCGTCTACGGAGAAATTTATTACACTGTTCAACTAGGCGATTTGGCATTCGATGGTACATTTCTAATAGCAGATATCACTGACAAATGCATAATAGGCGTAGATTTCCTAACAAAGCATGGTTTTTAAATTGATTTAGAAAAACAAGTTTTTAGATGGAGAAATACAGAGATAGTAATGGGCACCAGCGATGTGAAATGTATTCGTATAACGATCAGCAGAGAACATCATAGGGGCAACCTAATTGGCGATACTGGGAACCTCCAATTCTACCGGGTTCAGCCAACGACGACGATGGAAATTGACAACATTACATTGTTATTGAAAAGTATTTCGTAGAAGCAAATGATAATGGCTTTGTTTTAGTTTGGGTGTTAAATGTGGCAGAACATTCCATAACAATTAAAAGGACCAAAAAATAAGCTTTTGTCAATCTGTAAATATCGTGAAGTCTTTGGATATTTGAAATCAAAATAGTGGTCGGCTAGTCGATAAGGATAATCTTGAAAAACTTACGGAGGGTCTTTTAGGGGAACTCCATTTGCAACAGGGAGATTGTTCAAAAGCCGAAAACTTGATAGCGGATTTTGCAGATGTAACTTATTACTTATATACATTATATATTTATACCTATTGTACATATTATAACTTATATATCGTTATAACCGTCACAAATATATTCGCTAGAGGGCTAGTGTTGCTACGAGCGCATACAGTTCGAGGAGGAACTACATGTAGAACCTTCCAAGTTTCGACAGTGAGATATCGGAAGGTTCTATTTCCTTCTCGAACCGTGTGCGTTCGTAGTGACCCTAGCCGCTCTAGCGAATATATTTGTGACAGTTATAACAATATATATTTGTCTCATTTCTCCGTGCATACACTTATTTTAAAATTATATAAATTTTGAGAAAAAATAACAAATACAATTTTATAAAGAAATTTTTTAAATCCAAGGTGAAACGAACGAACAACTGGACATAAATGAATTTAATGTGATGGGTGAATTTGATGATTTTTTATAAAAGACTTAACATCAGGCTCAAATTTAAACAGTATTAATCTCAACGTTTATTAATATCCAAGTTATTTCTTTTTTTTGTTAACAGCGTTGTCACAGCACTAAATCCACGTTCGAACAAATACGGGTATAAAAATACAAGTAAAAATTGTTGAACAACTGACCACAATCCAGAGTACAACAAAGGGATTTGCTTTTGTAGCCAAAATTCTTGATAACCATTTTTTAATTTGAATTTAATTTCCTGATTGTTGTCAATTCAATGAGCTCTTTTTCTAGATTTAGCTGGAACGTTTAAAAACGAATCCAACATCCAGGTCGGTATTTCCTACGTTAAAATGTCCCGCCATTTTTTTTTAAATCGTTGTAAAAATTTTCCGAATGTTGGCAATAGACGAGCAAGCCATCGATGATAAAGGGTGCTGCTAATAAATTAGGAAACTGGTGGAACTCACGGATGCCAATATGGTTCTTGTGAAAAAGTAGTTTAGCTACAAATGCAGCAATAACATTATTTTGTTTTTATCAAGGCCAAGTCATCACCTTGAAGTCGGAGATTAACATCATTAAACAATTTGTATTTGTCTGTCAGGAACGCAATATCACTCTTTGATGCATTTGGGTTTTTGGGCAATATTTTATCTTTTTTTTCTAAAAAATCTATTGCAGAATCTAATAAATTATAAAACCGATTCAGGCAGCAAACTGTTGAAATCTTCGTCATTAGCAGCGCGTAGCTGGTTAAATAGTCTGTGGTTCAAAGAGTTGTTTCGGATTTTATTGACTACTTTGATGACATATTTTAGTGATGGAAACAATCATTCCTTAAATTTTTTGGGACTAAATGTCGTCGATGAATAACGCAATGCACTGCAATCACCTCTGGAACTCTTTTTCAAGTATGCCATGAAACCTTTGTAGCGTCCTATTATAAATAGGGCGCAAACTCTGGCAACTGACACAATATTGTCAAAAGGAATATTTTTTTTATAACAAAACTTTTCCAGTGTGTTAAATATGGTTTCTCCTCTTGTATCTGTTTTTAAACTTTTGGCTCTTGACATCTTTCATCCCATCCATAATACGTTTAGTTATATTTTAATGTTTCGCTAATTTAATAACACTTGGTTTAATATAAAAACATATTTATATTATAATATAATCAATCAACATTACAAGTTTTCGATCCTACTCTTCATGTTCTCTGGAACTTTCTACTTCTCTGACTACTTCTCTATCACCTATGAAGTTCAGAGCGGATCTCAAGACCCATCTGTTTACGAAATTCTTTTAAGAATCCTGTTGAACATCGCGGAAATAGCGCTTTATAAACTAATTGATTGATTGATTAAAGATAGAAAAATTCTGGCGAAGTGAATTTTATAGCTGGAAGTGAAAATGAACTGTCGATTGGGAGTTGTGTTGTTGGGTCCATGTATTTGGAATTTCGGAGGTTAAGCTGTGACGCAGCGATCGTTTTTATTTTCAGTGATTGCTTAACGAAAAGTCGACAGCCACAATTGCTGTTCAGAGGTAACGAACGGTCGTTACAATCTCAACAAAAGGTATGTAAAGTCATATCATATCGCATATATGTGGACATCCGCACTTTTTTTTGTGATATTTCAACATGCGCAGTTTTTAATGGAAAATTTCTGCTCACGTGACTCGATGGATGGAGTGAATAAATGTGCTAAAGTGATAATTTCATAGGATTATGATTGAATGATTAACTGATTGGTTTAACTTTAACGGTTTAACCACTGATAGATAGACTAAATTTAAATAGATTGATTAATTGATTGATTGCGTGGTTTATTAAATAATGAAGATTGTTAGGGTTGTTGAACTCCGTCCGGCCGAATTGGCCACCACACGGAACGTACCTATAATAAAAATCGATAACTAGGACGGAGGATGTGAGAAGTTATTTTTGATTTTGAGATTAGTTTGGTGTTTGCTATTTGATATCAAAATGTTGAAGAGATCAAAACGATGTTATCATTATTAGCTTAAAATAATATAAAACAATTACAATTTTAAAACAAATCACTCAAACGCCATACAAGTATTTACAAAAAGACGTATAATTACTTTGTTTAAATTTTTTTCTACAAAAAGGAAAATGTCTAACATGCAACTAAATTCCAAAACATTACTAATGCTTAATAATAGAAATGGAAAATTACCAAGAGCCGTTTGTTGTTTGCACGTGTCAATATTGAAACCAGGTTATATATCCACATATATATATATATAAATATAAATGTATGTACAAATAAATATTTATTTATATATATACTATATATATACAAAGTATATACCGTTTGCATACTTGTTAATACATAGTGTATTGTATGCGGTATCTTAATGTTATGTATGTGTTTGTTTGTATGTTCATGAAGGTGTTGCATAATTCCTGGTACGTGTTCCTCACTGACTTGTGGATGTGTGTTGGGCTATAAAAAGCATCGGCACGTGCCGCCACTCCAACGTCAAATCGCCTGCTCTCGTGGTTACTGAATGCTGAATTGTTTTGGAAGAGATAGAATTTAAAATTTAAATGAAAAATCAAACCTTGAATCAAAATGTTGCAACGGAAATTGAACAATGCTGATTTTACCGTCATTGCACTTTACTTTGCAGCCGTCCTGGCAATCGGCATTTATGTTCGTATCCTATTTTAATTTCTTAATTAATTTCTTGTTGATTTTTTTTTATTTATTGAAATTTGTTTTGTCCTCTTAGATCAGTTCTTCGAGGTTTTTTATTCATTTAAATAAGTGAGGATGTTTTTGTGTCAGTGTCAAGTTGAAAGTAAAAGTAGCCTCATGAGCTTCCATTTCTTAATTAATTTCTTAATTAATTAATTAATTTTTTTCTTAATTTATATTTAATATATTTAATGATTAATTATTATATTTATTAGATTAATTTGATTTTTTAACAGTTTAACAGAACTTCATGCAATTACAATACATATTTAGCTGGCTGCAGGGAATTGAATTGAACTACTAATTATAATCATGTTTATTTTTATAATATAACGACTTTTTGTACTTTTTTCATTTCAAATTTTTTGAAATTATTTGTGGCATGTAATTATATTATAGTCAATTATAATTATTATATTATAAGTATATGAATCCCAAATGTATTATTATTATTATTGCTATTGCAAATGTAAAAAGAATTGTATCACTTAGCAAGCCACTAAAAGCCAAAAAATAAGCCAATGAATAGAGTATCTAATAAAATTATTAATTTATTAATTCTATTATTTATTAAGAACATAAAAGACTTTTTATTTACTGACAAAATCTTGTTTCTATACTAAATGAATGAAGACAATCTATCAATATTAACTTCAAAGCATTCACTCTTCACACATCAATTTATTGTATATTTACATGCCACTAATTAATTAATTAATTATTTAATTTATTTATTAATTTATTAAATGAGCAAACATTCATCAAGGTGGAGGTGGATGGTTTTAATGAAATTAATTAAATTGAAAGCAGATTTTTTTTTCAATGAATTCTTCTTAGATCCTGAAGATAATATACTACATATAAAATATAATTTAATTATCAAACTGCTCTGTTTTGATCAAATGTTCCTACATGCACATAAATATAGACACACATACACACACAAATATATACACATACATACATACACACAAACATACACATGAAGTGATTGATAGTCATTTACATGCCACTGTTTATAAATGATGATATAAATCAACGAGCGCTTACCATTCCATACATTCACAAAAAATTTGGTTAAAGTTGTGCATCCCAAAAATGCACAACCACACATCTCACACACAATTGTATAAACACACTCACGCACGCAGCATACACGCACACATACATGCATACACACGCATAACGTACGTACACACAAACATACACACATACACAAACACAGGCAATGTGCAAGAACAAGAGGAACACAGTGAATGGATACTTTCTGGCAGGACGCTACATGACCTGGTTCTCTGTTAGCAATCATTCCATTTGCATTTTTGTTGTGAGGGTCGGGAGTGAGATCCCCGCTTATAAATGTATTTATAAAGTTATGATTCATGTACTTTTCATTCTTTGTGTGTGTTTGTGTGCGTGTGTGTTTGCATGCGTGTGTGTTTGCATGCGTGTGTGTGATCACGGTTGAAACTTGTGCGAGGCAGAAAATGTAATAACCACCACCACTGACTGATGGATGGATGGGTGGATAGATGGACGGGTAAATGGATGGTTGGATGAATGGATGGATGGATGGTTGGATGAATGGATTGTGGATAAAAATTTATTTGTTTATTTTTGTTACTTTTTACTGTCGTTATTGTTGCTTAGTCAGATGTTTTAAATTTATCGTAATTTATTTTGATAAATTTTCATTTTATCAATTTATTAATTAATTAATTAATTTCGTTTACAATCTGTTTTAATTGTCTTGTGGTTATTCAGTTGTTTGTTTATTAAAAATCTTAATTTTTTTGTTTGATTGGTAACATTACTGCTATTTAGCTAGGTGTTTATATTTGATTTGGGATCAGAGAGAGAGAGAGAGAGAGAGAGAGAAAAAAAAAAAAGAGATAGAGGGTGAGAGAGAGAGAGAGAGTAAAAAATTGAATAAGCCCAATAAATTGCTCACCACTAAGAAATCCCTGTTTCTGCTTCTCGGAAATTAGCTCGTTTGGATTGAAATTAATTATACATTTGATTCTGTATAGTATTTATTTGTGCAAATGATGAAAATGATGATGCTGATGATGGCGATAATGATGATGAAAATGATGAAGGCAATGCTGATGATGAAAAAGATGATCAAAAAATATTAATAATAAACATTAACATATTTTTATTATACATTTGATTTCCTTGTACTAATTCTAATCCCACCTAAAAATGTGAATAACGATGTGACACATATACAACAGGTAGGAGCCTCGATATTTGCGAGCAACATAGGCAGTGAGCACTTCATTGGGTTGGCTGGTTCGGGAGCTGCCAGTGGGATTGCTGTTGGTGCCTTCGAACTAAATGTTGGTTGGATGGTTGATTGGTTTGTGGGTTTGTTGGTTGGTTGGTTTGTTTAATGGTTTGTTTGTTGGTTGGCTAGTTGGTTGTTTGGTTGGTTGGTTGACTGGCTGTTTAATTACTTAATTTCATTTGGTTATCATTAGTCACTTAACTGATTGATTGGTTGATAAGGTAGTGAATGTTAAACAGCAATGAAAATGAATAACAAAAATATGCACATTATAAAATATAAAATATTGAAACAAACACACAAACACAACTACAACAACACACAAACACACAACGACATGTATGCAGTCATGTTTTCTGCTTCAGTTGTTGGGCTGGGTCTTCCTGCCTGTCTACATTGCTAGTGGGGTTAGTTCAGTGCTGGCTGAGTGAGTGCTTGATTGGTTGGTTTATTGATAGAAAACTCTGAAGATTTGATTAACTGATTAATTTTTTATTTACTTTACTATCATCACTTTGAACTGGTTGTAGTTGCTTGGTTGGATGATTATTTTTCTTTATATTTATTTCTTCTGATCCAAAAATGTCTTTTTACAACAAGCTCATTGGCCACAACAAACTTTTTGTGGTTCGTTGAACAGACATGCGTTGGATGCGAAATTATAATTTGCTAATGATGTGTGCTTATTACGCCTTCGTTTCTTCATATTTCCCTTTGTCTAGATGTCTGTCTTTTTGTCTGTCTCCGTCTGTGTAATTGTTTTCTCGCAATCTGCTGTTTGTTTTTTCTTTTCTTCATTTTTTTTACATATTTTAGCTTCATATAATTTTTGGGCCCAATGTTACTGATTAAAGAACGAAATCAAGCTGTATGCCAGGAAGGCTAGCTTAACAAATAACAACGCCGATATTATTATTATTGTTCATGTTATTATTATTAATTGTTATTATTGATTAATCAATTCTCACATTATCTCAGCCAATTTTGTAATGAGAACAACAAAACAACAAAAACACTACTACTACTACTACTACTACTACTACTACTACTACTACTACTACTACTACTACTTCTACTACTGCTACTACTACTTCTACTGCTACTACTACTTCTACTACTACTTCTACTACTACTACTACTACTACTACTACTACTACTACTACTACTACTACTACTACTACTACTACTACTACTACTACTAATAATAATAATAATAATAATAATAATAAAAATAATAATAATATAAACAGCACCAACAAACAAAACCATGTGATGCAACGATAAAGTGATAATAATGTAATGAGAACGCAATGGCAGCAAGGTTATCACTAATCGTAAAGATCCAACAATAATAAAGGTACAACAATGACGATATTAAGAATAGATAGAACAATAACAACAACAACACTACTACTAATGATAATAATGATTTTTTTCATAATAGAAAAAATTCGAAACTTTGAAAAAAGAATACTAGTTTCAAAGACATTATATTTTTCTTGACAAAAGACAGGGTTGTGTTGCATTTAAAAAAATGGCGTTCGAATTTCGTAAAAATTTGTATCAATATGCCATATATTCTAAATAATAATAGTTAAATGGAAGAGAAAGAGATTTAGAGTTAGACATATAATGTATGTGTGTGTTTCCTTTAAAATTAAATTACATTATCAAATATACATATATTATATTATGAGTATGATACATCGCTACGACATCAACAACTGCATCCAATTATATGCGCGTATTGATGTACTTAATGTAGTGAATGATATAAATATGTTACACGAATATTGTTGACATTATTAATTAGTTTAAAAAATCTTTATACCTCTTATTATTTAATCAATCAATCAAAAGGGTTATCTCTTTTCTAAAGGGTCACCAGATACTCCTACAATCCTGCTGCAGAGTTCAATCAAAAAACTCTAAGTCTGAAAATCGGTTAGACCAAAGGCCTCAATACAGACTGGCTGAAAAATTTTGCTATCTGTAAGAGCCTCATATTTTGAATTTTTAAAGTCTACGGCTTTTAAGGCAGCGGCACCCGCCTCCTGTGAGGTAAGATTAACGTACCTTTCAGTCATGGTATGGGGGAACGTAACATCACAAGCAAGGGAACGTCCCTGTGCCCATGGTGAAATAGTATACCCGTCGGATCCAAGGCTATCTTCCTCCATAAGACCTGTTGGTTCTTTAATTGTGGGTCTGTTTGCCTTCTGAAAGCACCCTACCAAAAAATCGTTCATAGCTGAATGTTGAGCCTGTCTACCCGGGCCCAATCGACAGGAGAGGTTGAAATGGGTAAACCGAGTCTCAATCCCAAATTGACACGAACACGAGAGTCGTCTAGCCTGGTTGGCTCAAACCCAGCAGCTTAGCAACTGACCTGCTGATAAATGGGGCGTTCCACATCTTTTGAAAACGGGTTTCGATACTTGTTTCTTTTAACGCTAAGCGCCATGCATTTTGATTAAAATCATTCTTCAATTTCCTATACAATCGTTCTAGTTTTCGACAATTGCGTTTTAATAAACGACATTCAGAGTCAAACCAAGGGGCGGATGACACATGAGTAGATTTGACATAACGACAAGGAGCAACGATATCCACAATCATCACAATTTCAGAATTAAACAAATCTAACAGGGTATCAGCGGAAGATGAATTGAACGGCCCTGAAATAGATGAATCAAGAACTAGTGAACAAAATTGATTTTCGTCGATTTGATCCCATGAACGAATAAGTTCCCATTTATTTTGAGGTGTGGTAACTGAAATAGGGAAACAAATTTTAACTAAACTGTGGTCTGAATACACATTTGGTGGCTCAACAGAAAAAAATTGTGAGGGAAGGTCAGAACTAGTAGCAATTAAATTCTATATTCCACCATGAACGTGGGTTGGTTCATTTATTCTATTTATCAATTTATATAAATCACAAATTTCAAATAATTTCAATGCATTAGGGTCGTTTAAACGTTCAACATGAATATTCACAAAAATAACATAATTTGCTTAAAGCAATATTTCGTCAAAGACAGATGACAACTCATCAAAAAACAATGGTGATGGAATAGAAGACCCAAGACAATAAACAGCGGAAACGACAATAGTCACTTTGTTGAAATAAAATTTTACAACTATAGCTTCAAACGTCTTAAATAAAGACAGTGGAATTCTATAAAATTTAAAATAATTTTTAAAAAACGCAATTCAACCATGGTGAGAGTCGGCCGGCCTCAAAATATCTATGAACACAAAATCAGGTGGCAAAGTAAGTCTAAGTGATAAATTTTCGGAAGACCCATGCCAGGATTCCGTAACAACAAAAATATCAAAATTATTAGAGAATAAATAGCGAACAGTGTTGATCTTATTCATAATTGACCTAATGTTCAACAAACGTAATTGTAATTTTAGTTCTGTGTCTTTTTTGGTAACTTCACGATCATTACCACCACCTTTATCGTTACCACTACAACCATCTCCACCACCGCAAATACCACAATCATTAACGTCACCACCACAGCCACCACCACCATTATCAGTAACACCACAACCATCTTCACCACCACTTGTATAACCGTTACCATCACGTTACCATCACTTGTAACACCAACATCACTGCCATTGCCGCCGGTGACTGCATCAACACCAAAAACGTCATTAGCCATCTTCAACACAAAGTTTATCAGGTACCTTATATCCTCAACATTATTCAACATATATCTTATGTCACAGTATAGAGAAGTCAATGCTCTATTTTTTTTTATTTTTATTATTTCCATGCTTCCAGGTTCTCCTCTCACTCTGTAAATAAAATCCAGCTTTTCAGCTGCCTCCCTCTCCTTTGCAATCCCTATCAATTCCTTGCATTTCATCCGCTGTTCCTTAGTCATGTCATAACCAATGTTTATTCCTTTCAAGTCTTCATCAAGTTTTTTCAGGTTGGACAAGTTCTCCATAACTGAATTTTTTAGGACATTAGATTTTAATTTGACCAACAATGGTCTGACTTTATCTGGTTTCTTACCCAATCTATAATGTTTAACTATGCATGATCGATGCACCTTGTCATTCACTATCGTACCAATGATGCGCGCAATTTTATCCTCATCATCGCTTTTGCTATCACTGAAATTTTGCTGATAATTTTTTTTCAATTTGAAAATTATGAGGTTACAAGATCTTTCCTCTATTTCTCTTTAGTTTTAATAACTTCTTTCTTCAAGGCTTGTATGCCATCATTTAAGCTCGTTACATCTTCATTTATTTTCACCACATCTTTGACAACCACATTTTTCATGGTATCAGCATATGACATTTTAAGGCTTTCTTGAAGCACATTCATCATGCAAGAAAGATCATCATCATTTGCCCTTCCATTGACTTTGTCCAAGATATCATTTATTTGACCACTCATTAAGTTGTATCACGAATTTTTTTAATGTCATCAGCTATGTCATTTAACTTTTTCGAAGATTTAACCTTTTCCAAGCAATTATCACAACTCCACAGAAAATTGGTAACATTCTGAAATTCTTTAAATGTTGACTCAGACACTCCTGCACACTTCCAGTGCACTATAGAAATGCAGAATTTACAACGCAGTATGTCCTTTAGTGGAACCTTAACATTACAAACCAAACATTTAGCAGTCGTTGAATATTCAAATATAATTTGTAAACCCGTGAAATATTCAAGCAAAACATGCAGGAGTTTGTTGATAAACTTTGAAAATGTATTTCTTTGCAATATTTTCTCAAACAATATATATATATATATATATATATATACATACATACATACAAACATACATACATACAAACAATTAGTCAGAAGCAAGTCAGTCAATCAATCCATACCAACCACTCAATCTATTAATCAACCAACCAATCAATCAACCAACAAAACATATATATATATATATATATATATATATATATATATATATATATATATATATATATATATATTTACAATATTCTATAAATTCTACCGAATGTCTGGCGTTAATATGTTTGTAGTTCGTTTTTTCGATTTTTTTCACTAAAGTTTTTTGATGAACATTTAG
>NW_008705215.1:387741-393286 GCF_000326865.2 Helobdella robusta | reverse complement strand
AACGATTTTAAAATTTGTTCGTGTATGTTCAAGCAACACAAATTGTTTTCACTTAACTTGTTTACTTCAGCATATCGAGAACTGGTGTAATATGCCAGACAACCATCCAACAACCACTCATTCTTTCATTCATCTATTCATTCATCCATCTGTCTATTCCTTTATTCATTTTTGCTTAATTAAATGGTTCAACCACAGCAGAAAACCGAAAATAAAAACACAAAAAGTATTGCGAGAAGTGAGATTGATAAGTTGTATTTATGAAGACCACGATGGTGATGATTGGTTGGGGTGATGATGATGGTGGTGGTGCTGATGATGGTGGTGGTGTTGTTTGTGATGATGATGTTTGTGATTAATAATAACATGATGATGATTATGACACACATTAAAATGATATGGTTCCACTTGAAACATATGATGATGTTTGTGATTAATAATAACATGATGATGATTATGACACACATTAAAATGATATGGTTCCACATTAGGTTTCTCTTATTTCCATAAATTTCCTTTTAAAGTTTCTATCAAACCAATTATATTACCACCATCATTTTCATCGGCACCATAAAAATTAAAAAATTATTTTATTCATCATGAATAAAGTTAATGGTTAGAGTGCTGATGGTGATGAACTTGAACATGCATGCATGTGTTTCATTTGAAACGTTTAGAGATAATTTTATAAATGTTATTTTTTTTGTATTCCAAAAAATTTTATTGGCACACAAGTAACCAAGAAGTTAAAAGAAACTTGTGCTGGTTACCTAACTAAATGTGCCGTGACAAATAATTGTGTCAGTAAGAAACAAAAATAATCTTATAGATACATAATTTACAACAGAATACTTATTCAATCAAACTCACTTGACCCAGTAAAACAAAAATTGAACGGAAACAATGAAAAATAATTGAACTATTTTCAAATAAAACATAATAAAATGTGTTAATGCACTGGCAAAAGATAATAATGATAATAATAAATAAATAAATAATAAAAATACTCTTACATTGTTACACTTATAAAATTATTTGTTAAAAATTATAACAAAAATTCGTTTTTTACAAAATGAAATCTTTCTGTGTTGTTACAAGCAGCTCTCGTTTGTCTGTGGAGCAAAATTAAGAAAAAATGCAATAAAAAATTATTATTTAGCGCAAAAAATTAACCAAAAAATCTGATCACTTATGTAATTGGTGTCATTGTTGGTTTTTCGTAATTATCCATTTCAGTTGGAGAATGTTTTTGCACGTAGCTACATCATATGCACACATAACTTCATTATAAGCACACATACATCACTCTGCTGGCAGATTAATTTTTAGTAGATTTCGTTATTTACTGCTTCTTCGTTGCCATTATAATTCAATGATTTTTTTTTAAGCCATTCGTTGCTATATTTTATAATTATTTTCTCGTTTGTTTATTTTTGTTCTGTATTTTTTAATTATCTTTTTCGGGCTTTTGTTCATAAAATTAGGTTGGAAAAAAAGTTTCAACTACGAACTACGCAAATGTTTCAAAAACAACGAGCAAGCAACAAGAAAAAGCAAACAAAAACTAAACGAATAATAATCAAACAACGCACAAACGAACAAACAACGCACAAACGAACAAACAACAGATATACAAAACAAATGGTTTTTCATGCTCTCTTATGTTTTCCTTCTGATTGTATTAGAAACATGTCAGAAGTAATAAATATTAACTTGAATGGAGATATTTGAATGTTTGAGAGCGATATTCATTCACACTCGTTTGATACACTATAATCATACGTTCATACAATCTCACATCACTTTAACATACAAAATCATTTGAATAAATTTTCATTCTACGTTCCATCTACTCTGTGCATTTGATTTAGTGCATGTGCGCACTGCTTATAACACAATTAGTTGGTAATTTATTATATATGAGAGTGGGTGTTTTAATTTTGGGGTGTGGTTTAGTTTTATGAGGAAAAAATATCATTACATAACAATAAGGTTGTTTGATATAATAATGCTGATGTTGATGATGTTGTTGATGATAAGCATAATGCACGTAATGATGAAAATGATAAACGCCGATGATGGTGAGGATGATTTTAATTGTGGCTATAAACAACTAAATAAATCTTGTTCGCACATAAGTTACAAAATTCATCCATGGAGTACATCGACGAATTGGGTCAAAGGTAAGTCCCAGAATGAGCAAAAAGTCCTATTCTTGACGAACATTTCCGTGCACATGTTCCACAGATCTATACACCTGTACTATTGCCGCTTAGGACCGTCTGTTTTTGTCGAATCCAATTTTCAGCGAGAGCTGCTGTACGTGCCAGTTCAAAAGCGGAAACCGCCGACTGGGTAGACTTTCTCCATTTCGAGCGCCGCAGAGCATCAACACAAGGAGCCTTGGGGTCTAGACCACCTTTTTTCATATTTTCTTTTAGGCTGTTTTTGTATCTGCGTACAGGGCCACTTGCCAGTCTATTTCCCGACGCCAGTTGACCAAAAAAGACCTACTAGGGAATTCTTTTGTCTGGCATACGTATAACATGCCCTATCCAACGAAACTGAGTTTGAATCAGAAACGTTTTTATACCCATTGTACCGCACTTTGCCAGAACCATTGTGTTTGGGACCTTGTCTTCCCACCTGATACCAGCAATCATACGCAAGCATCTCATATGAAACTGGTCGAGGCAGAACGTCCAGGTTTCGCAAACATAAAGCAGTGAATGAGCACAGCTGCTCTTTATACTGCAATTTTGGTGGCCAGGGTAACTCCATGACGTCCTTTCCAAAGACGTCCGGTCAACATACCAAAAGCAGCACTTTTGCAAGCCATCGACGGATGCACTATTGGAGATATATCCGCCAACAAAACAACTGCTTATGCATGTGTTAATTACTTAACTGTAATGGGTAACACCAGTCAGTCATACTTCTAGTGAATTGATCAACTTTTGTATTGATTATTGTATTCACAATGGTCTTTACAAGTTTTGTTATTCTTATGTGATCGATCTCCGTAAATTCGCACAATCTGTTTTCCTTTTCATTTTGTGTTTTGGATTTTAAATAAATTGAATTTTGAATTGAATTTGAAAATAGATAACAAAATCTATCAACAGAATTGAGACGCGAGTCGTCCGCATCACATGGGCTATTGCCTACAACGAAACTGGGTAGCTCTGACCTCAGTTTTCTTCAGACTGACTGTAAGTCCAAATTTATTTGCTCTTATATGGAAGCGGTTGAACAGCGTCTGAACCTCGTGTGTGCAACCAGTGCACAATCATCAGCAAATAACAGCGAACAATAGAGATCTGTGTCTTGGACTTCGCTTGCAATCATCTGATATTAAAAACATCCCCATCTACATACAATAGAAGATTGGTATCCCCTCACTACCGTGACCAAAAGCAACGATGAAAAGTAGATGTTGAACAGCAATGGAGCATTCATACATACAGACACATAGGCGGCGAGTTGTTCAAATTATTGGGGGGGCTCAAAAGTTACCGAAATTTTAGTTTTTATTATTATTATTAGTCAAATTGTAATTCAAACTTATTTTTAATTTTTAATCAATTTAAAAGTCAAACATTTAAACAATATAATGCAAAACAATGTAAAGTAAAATTCTATTTTTAAATATCCCGAACATTAAAGAATCTAGTGAACAGTTTAAACAATATAATGTAAATAGTGAAATTCTATTTTTAAATATCCCGAACATTAACAAAATCTAGTTTAATGCAGTCATGTTCCAAACGATTTTCTGCGCAAATCATTCCGAGAAGTGAATTCTTTGTACAAGTCTTCAATTGAAAGATTGTGGGTGCGTTCTTTATAGCAATGTAGTATGGCCAAATGATTTAATCTTTGCTGGCTGGTTGTTGAACGTAAATAAGTTTTTAAGCGCCGAAGGACAGAAAACGATCTTTCTGAGCTGCATGTGGTCACAGGAATTGTAAGAAATATTTTAATAAGTCGAGAAAGTTCTTCAAGCATTTCATTCAAACCGTGTCCGTTTGTATCTTTTAAAACGTTGACAATGTCTGTGACTGAGGTAATAGATATATTTCGTTGCTTACAAATATCGCGAAACATGTTGAAATGTAAATGCAGTCTGTCCTTTGACACATCTGGATATAATTCAGCAATATAATTTAAATGACTGCTGTCAGTTGTTGCTGCATGTAAAATTTTTGATTCCAAATCGGCAAGTTTTTTGAAACCATCAGAATTGAATCTAGCGTCAAGTGAAGAGATAGCAGCATCTACGATCTCTAAATACATTTTTTTAAAAAATAATTGCGAAGTGTCAAATACATGAACATTTTCGTTATTATCAGTAAAACGCTTCGGACGATTTCGCTGCCGTGGCAAACTTGGATCTTCAATATTTAATATTTTTGCATCATTAGTGGTATTTAACCAAAAAGACGAAAAGGTTTCATCGGATCGGTTCTGATGAAGCGATAACATTAGATTTTCTACGAGTTTACGAACTTTTGACATAGACAGCGTTGGACACTGCAAAACTTTCGACGTAGTTTCAAATTTATCGTATATGAGAACCAAACAGCGCAACACAAAATAATTATGAAAAGATGTCATTTTTGTGAGAAAACCAGCACATTTGGCGCCATATTCATTTCTGACAGAACTTTGATTTTCGAAAAAGTTTAGCAAAGATGTCCAGTTGTTTAACGCGTTCTTGATGCTACATATACGCATAGTCCACCTTGTTGGACATAATGGGCGCAATGATGTAGTTGAAGCATTACTTTGTTGAAAAAAGGAAAAACAAGCTAAACGTTTAGGAGATTCTTTGACAAACGTCACAAGTTCTTTTACAAAATGGATTGCATCTCTGCTCTCTAACATCACAGAAATTGCATCTTGAAATGCCAAACTAATATTGTGGTTGTTGCAATGGACAAATAATGCAGACGGCGATATTTCTAAGACTTTGGCCTGTACTCCATTATGAATTCCAGAAACGTTAGATGCTCCGTCATAACATTGTCCTCGACAATCTCTGATATCAAAATTGAACCTTAATAAAACATCCTTCAAAATGTTGAACAATGTACCAGCATCTGTGGCGTCCGTGTTATAAAATCCTAGGAAATATTCTTCTGGAGTAAATTCATTATCAACAACTCTTAAGCAAATGCTGACTTGTTCTTTAATTGCAATGTCACAAGTTTCGTCTAAAAGTATGGCGTAATACTTTCTCAAATGAATATCACTTATAACAGATCTGAGAACGCTGTGTGACATAATTTCCAACAATTCATTTTGAATATCTTTTGAAGTCCATTGATAGGATGTTTGTTCAAGCCATTGCTGTAATTCAGGACTATCTTCTGCACGCAGACGTAAAAGACAGTGAAAATTTGAATCATCATCGTCATGAGAGCGTATAGCGATATTTTGAACAGACAAATATTGTAAAGTGGTTATAATTTTAAACATCGCGGTCTTTGCTAAAGTTCGTTGTTTTTCATGAGCTGTAACTAAGTGTCCAGCAACATTGTTC
>NW_008705215.1:356587-386961 GCF_000326865.2 Helobdella robusta | reverse complement strand
CTAATTTCTATTTTAACTAAATTTGTAAATCTTAATGAATATTTAAAGCACATAAATGCAATGATTTTTCAAATAATATTTGTTTAGAATCATAGAAAAATATTTATATAGCGTAGAAAAGTGGGTTAGCTTATTTAGTTGTGTCTTTTAAATCTACTTACTGAACTACAAAATGTGTTCAATTTTTGAAAAGGAAATGATCAAAAATAATGAATATTAGATCATTATTATTTTTAAAATAAATCTGCATTTCTCAAAACGTTAATTGTAATTGACATGTAACAAATATTTTTTACTATGCAAACATAGTTGAAATTAGATCAGGTTTCTCAGACGTTTTTGATGATTAATTATACATAAATAAGCTAATATCCAGCCAATATAGTTATAAGAAAATAAAAATTGAATATAAATATAATAACTGAATATAAATTCAAAATATTTATTTTCAAATATTGGGGGGGCTCAAGATAGGCTTGAGCCCGAAGGGTTAAATATTGGGGGGGCTCGAGCCCGAAAGCCCATACAAGTCGCCGCCTATGTACAGACATATAAAATACAGACTCCAGTCAATACTCATGTCTGATGACATAACACATTACATGACATGACATAATGTAACATTACATTACTAAACTAAACACCACTCTGAAGGATGATGTTAACCTAATATTATGTAAGTAACCCGAAATGTAACCTAATAGTGCTGTGAAGTTCGGTTAATTTTCGGTAATTGAATATTTCGGTTTACAAAAGTAATCGGATAAAATATTTGATCACTTCTTCGATTCTTCGATTCCATTTGTAAAAATAACTTAGTGACCGTACATTGTTCCTAAAAAAGCTTGACTATCTTTTTTTTCACAATACCTCAGATATAACATGATATAAGATCTGGCATAACATGATACATAACCTGGTAATTCCAGTAACACCTGGTAATTGGTATATAGCATGATACATGACATGATATACAACATGATATACAACATGATACATCACACAATACAACCTGATATATAACACGTTACAACAGGTAGTCACTCTGCCCGAGTACATGAAGAAGAGGTTTGCCAGTGAAAGAATTCGGACATATCTGGCTGTTCTCTCACTCATGCTCTACATCTTCACTAAGATCTCCGTAAGATGGTGATGATGATGACGTGTGTGGTCTGATGTGATGATGATTATGGTGATGATGGTGTTGGTAATGATGTCGGTGGGATGATGATGTGAAGTTTTTAATGATGAGGATGATTGGGGTGAGTGTTTTTATGATGGTAATGAATTCTGTAGTGGTAATGTTGGTAGTGTGATGATATTTGTGATGCGTGGTGGTAATGGTGTGTTTAGTGGTGCGATGGTGATGATGTTAGTGATAAAAATGGTTTACTGTTCAAGGGGTAAGGAGATTAGGATGGTTATCATCTGCAAGAAGAACAAAAATTGATTCTGGTGAGAAAATTGATGTTAGAAATTCAATTAATAGGAGTGCTATATCAAAAAAATAAAGATAATGATAAAGATAATAAGCTTGATGATGATAATGATGTGGCTATGATAAGTGGGGATATTTCATTTTAAGTAGGCTTAGTGGTACTGATATAATGGAATGAACAAACTTATAATGATGATGATGACGACGACGATGATGATAAAATTAAATGATGATAATTAAATTAAATGAGGATGACTTTCATGATTTAGTTTAACAATGATAACACAATTTTATCACCAATTAATTAGTTAGTGAGTAACTCATCCAAACAGCAAAAAATCAACAACAACAACATCAACAACAAAGGCTTGATTAATCTTTGCTGTGAACTTATTCTGGGACCTTACAATTTACAAAATACTGTTTTATTAAAAAAAATTAAAGAATTTTTTTCATCATCTGGTTTCAAAACTTACAAACAATATCAATAAAAATAACTATTTTGATAACAATAACAGCAATAGCAATAATAATAATACAATGGACAATAGCATTAATTATCGTAAAAACCATGAAATAAGACATCAAAAATGTGAACAAATTAATAATAATAAGACGATAATTATATCAACGCTAATAATCATAAAATATGTAATATATTATCAACGGCAGCAATGTTAATAATAATAATAATAATGGATAAGTACGTAAATATGAATGATATTTAACAATGAAGTGAACATTGAGCCATAGATACAAAAAATGAAAACATTGATATAAAATTTTTCAGACATCCACCGCCAAAGATAAAGATATATAAACAGGAAATTATTATAAATAGGAAAATGGGTTTCTTCTAAATAGTGTAAACTTAAATGTAAACAAATGCTAAAAATAGCATAAACATTTAATCTGACAAAAATACATGAATTACAAAAATATCACATATCCAGTTTTGGTAACAATAGTAATAATAATGATAATGATAACAATATATAATAATAATAATGGTGATGATAATGAGAACCACAATAATAAGTTTAGCAATAACAATAATAATAATTGTAATAATATTACTAATGATAACAATATTTACTATGGTAATAGTTATTATTTATTATTTGTTAAACTTTTATGTTTATTATAACTTTTTGATTTGAGGTGAACTTGTACTCGGGAGCAATCTTCATTCAGCAAGCACTCTACTGGAACTTGTATCTGTCTGTGTTGTTGTTACTCGTTGTTACTGCTATCACAACTGTTACTGGTTGGTCGGTTGACTTGTTGATTGGTTGGTTGATTGACTGATTGGTTGGTTGGTTGACTGACTGGCTGGTTGACTGACCGACTGGTTGGTTGACTGACTGACTGGTTGGTTGTTTGGTTGGCTGGTTGGTTGAATCATCAAAAAAATTTTCCTGAAGTGAGTAATTGAATGAATGAAAATTAGTTAGTTGGTGGTTGTTTCAATTATAAGAGATTTTTTTATGAATTCATAAAAACATTGGTTGAAGGAATAAAAAAAAGTATTTGAAAGTGTTATTGAACGAATGAACGAACTAGTCAGTTAATGATAGAAAATGGACAAAAATGGTGATATCAATTTTATGATGGCTCATTAAATTTCCGGTGTATGAATGTTTGATGAATATGCAGTGTTGTCAATGCAGTAAGGATGATCATAATGACATTGAAGATATCATGTTACTTGACTTTATTTATCCCCATGTCCAATGTTCAACTAATTCACATAATAATTTACACTTGTAACTTATTACGTTCTGGAGCAAAATTTCCATCTCCTCTAAATGTTTCAAAATTTGTCGACCTTGTGTCACATTTAAATATTAGCTGCTACAAATTATTAACAATTAATATTCCAAATTATTTCCTTATGAAATGACTGCAGTTATGATGTCTTGCCCATTGAATTGATAATGTAGGTGGTTTGGCAGCGGTTATATACACAGACATGCTGCACACCTCCGTCATGGTTGTCGGTGCAACTGTCCTCTCTGTTCTCAGTGAGTATATCAATAAGCAACTTGATTAATCGTGGATTAATTGTTTCCTCTTTTTTTTATCTCTGTGATGATTAATAGGAATCATCCACTTTTAAATCGTCGATTTCGTTACCGTTTCATTAATTTCATTTCCATTATCCTTTCCCTGCTTTATAGCCTGTTTAATAGCATTTCTATCATGATCCTCATCACGTCATCATCATCATCACAGGCTTCATAGAGGTGGGCGGTTATGCTGAGCTGTACAGGAGGTACCCACTTGCCATCGCAACAAACATCTCACATCTCTCATCCTACAACAACAGCAACATCAGTCATGATCACTACATCAACAACATCATCAAAGCAAACGACATCAACAACATTATCAATGACATCTCTAATGACAGCAGCAACAACCTCACACTTTTTTTTACAAACAATTTTACTAATGTTATAACAGGTTAGATTTATGTTTTGTGTTACCATGTACGTGTTTATAATGTATATATAAATGTATATTGGATTAAGACTGTCAGAAATGCAATTATTGATGAAAATCACAGCATGTTCGGCGTTAGTTAAAAACCATCCATTAACACCAAAATAGCATCTTTGGATGTGGAGTCACTCTTTACGAATGTCCCTGTAAAGGACACAGTCAGCATAATAATAGATAGAATATACAATTCCAGTCATTCACCACTACCAATTCCAAAAGATGAATTAGATGTGCTGCTAAGAATATATACAGCCGAAGCGCCTTTTGTTGGCCCGGGTAACACACTATATCAGCAAATAGACGGTGTAGCAATGAGCTCTCCATTGGGAGAACTCTCGCAAAATTCTATGTTGGACATATCGAAGAAATGTTATTTAAAGAAGAACCAGAGCTAAAACTATATATATACTGCCGCTACGTTGACGATATATTTATTACATATGAAGATGATGATCAAATAGCAAGACTTCTACAACGACTAAATTCGTCAAAATTAAAGTTTACAATAAAAAATCATCTGACAATAAACTACCATTCCATCTGACAATAAACTACCATTCCTAGACGTACTAATACAAAATGTGCAAAATGAATTTAAAACCTCAGTTTACACCAAAGCAACAAACAAAGGTTTATGCCTCAATGGCAATATAGAATGCTGTCAAACATATCTAGAGAGCACGATTTCTGCCTTTGTAAACCGAGCCATTTTGTTGCATCAACGTTTAAACCCTACTTACCATGATGATCTTGTATTTCATAAAACATACTTTCGCCTTTCATATGGTACGTAAGGTTAGAAAATCATCTAAATTTATAGAGTTAAAGGGTTTGTGTGATTCTTATGTGATGATTTTTGTGAGGTATGATGTTCACTTACAAATTTATAGATGGCTTCTCTCACTCAAGGAGCAACTCAACCTGCGGCATGCCCAGTCCACATGCATGGGACATGTTGAGGGGGCCCACTGATCCTGATATGCCCTGGCCTGGTTTCTTATTGGGTCAAACTCCTGCTTCTATCTGGTACTGGTGTGCCGACCAAGTATGTTTTTCTCTGTGGTTGTTTTGTGGTGTGTACGTGTATGTGTTCATATTATATTGTTGTCATTAACAGATGATAGTTCAAAGAACATTGGCAGCAAAGAGTTTAAGCCACGCACAGGGTAGCACGTTGTTTGCTGGGTTCCTGAAGGTTCTGCCTGTCTTCATTCTTGTGCTCCCTGGCATGATCAGTAGAGTGCTCTTCACTGGTTCGTTTCCATTCTGGTCTGTATCGGTGATGAACTTTTGTTCTTTGGTATGATGATCATGATGATGACTATATTATGATAATTATAGCAAGATCAAAATGAAAAAGATGTTGAAATTGATAAGTGTGATGATGGGGATATATGTTTCAATTAAGTCTGATTGTTTATGCTGATTGCCTATTTATTTTTTTTCCATTTTTTAATAATGATACAATTAATTAGCCATTTAATCACTGACTGAAAACAGAGGAGGTGGCATGTATTGATCCAGACATCTGCATGAAAGTCTGTCAGAACAAGATGGGATGTAGCAACATTGCATTTCCTAAACTGGTGCTTGAGATCATGCCTGCTGGTTGGATTTAATTGTCTTACTCCGTTTTATCATTGTTAACATCAAGATGCTCGTGATCTTAATTTTTAAAATGGTTTTCTATTACAAGATTTATTATTCGTTTTAATTCAGTTGAATCAGTTAAATCTTCATCGTCTGTAAGACTACAATTTTAATTACCATCTTCTATAAGGATTGAGAGGAATCATGATGTCCGTGATGTTGGCTGCCTTAGTAAGCGACCTGGCTTCAATATTCAACAGCGCAAGTACTTTGTTCACTATGGATATTTACGGCAGATTCCGAAAACATGCTGCCAACAAAGAACTTATGATTGTGGGGAGGTAACAACTATTTCATAAAAATTTTAAATCGACGTTCAATTGATTTTAAATAATTTTGTCGATTGTTAACAAATGATATTGATGAAATACACAGATTGTTTGCATGCTTCATGGTACTGGTGGGCATTCTCTGGATACCCATTATACAAAATATGCAAGGAGCCCAGCTGTACATCTACATCCAGTCAATAGCTGCTTATTTGTCTCCTCCAATAGCAGCTCTTTATCTGCTTGCTTTGCTCTGGCCACGAGCCAATGAAAAGGTTTAATCATCATTTAAATCTTCGCTAGGATAGCTTATAATAACGTAAACTTGATTTTGTATACAGGGAGCCTTCTGGGCTTTGATGATTGGTTTGTTAATTGGGTCGGTTCGAATGATATTGAACTTTGTGTACCCTGACCCACATTGTGACGAATCAGATGATAGAAACATCCTCATACGTTTGCATTACATGTATTTTGCGCTTGCTCTCTTTGTGATTACCATTTTAACAGTTGTGCTGATCAGTTTGCTGACTGAAAAACCAACCAAAGAGCAGGTAACTAACCAAATTTTATGTTTTTTTTCTGCTTGACTTTTTCTGTTAGGGTTTCGAGTTTAGCATAAAACCACATTAGCTTAAATCTTTATCATAAACTTAATAAATTAACTCGAGTTTAATACAATTTGAATGATTAACTTTTTATTTTTTAATTATGAAAACGATCGAATCCAAAAACAGTCGGTGCAACCTATTAAGTTACTTAATAAACACTGAATTTATTAAGTTTTTTAAATATAGCACCTGCAACAGTAATGTAGCCACTATATCTTACATAGTTAGTGTTAGGTGCAGGCGTTCCAAATTTCGATCGAAATCGGTATAAGAAACTTGAAACTTCCGATGTATCGGTAGCGGGTGTTCGAAAAGAAAAAAACTATCATTCTGATTGGTATCGGAAAAATTTCGATGTATGTCTGTATCTCTGTACAAACATACATCCATTTTTCAATCATTTTCAATGTCTCCTTCCACACGTTTTTTTTTTTATAGATAATTCATATTTATGTCATATAGATATTTCAAATTTAATTACAGTTTTAGATCCGTTCAATGAAGTTTTAACCGGTAAAACGATTTAGTTTAATAACTGCTTATATATTTTAATAATGCGCCATATCATTTCTTCGGGTGCTTGATGTTTAATTTATTATACCTTTGTCTCAAATTTTTTCTTTCTTTATCTGGTCCATAATATTTTTACCGTAGAAATGTTTTTCATTCTGCAGTTGCATCTGACGACATTCTGCACACGATTCCAACAAGATGTTCACGATGACAAATGCCTCCCACACGCCGAAGATAATGATCGTGATGATAACGCTGAAGCCGCTGGTGACGACGATGATACTGGTGATGATGTCGTTGCCAAAAATGATCAAAAGTACGACAAACAGTCAAATAAAGCAGCCATTTTCATTAATGGAAAAATAAGCAAACTTTCCACAAATGGAGACATTCATGCAGATGTGCAAAACGTCGGAGATGTTGAAATTGGTAATCTGACGAATGAAAGGAACAAGCATGAAAGAGAATGTCAAACAAAATGTTCAAAGCGAGTTTCATCCAGTGACACGTCGGATGAAACAGAAACGGAGGTCCGTTCCTCATCCACCATCTTCGCCATCAAGAAATGGGCTCAGTGGTTCTGTGGTATCAATGGGGCGGAGGAAAGTGGGGACTCAACTCGAGAATTGAAGATGAGACTGGCAGAGTTGCATCGGTTGAAGCAGACGAGGCAGGAGAAAATTCTTCTGCACGTTTTTCTCGTCATACTCATCGTTGTTGCTTTATTGTTGTACATCGTTTTTAGTCTCGGTAGCGATCTGGGACTCTTGCGATCCCATCAAAACTAGTCCCATGCAAATTTTCATAACTATATATGTTTTATTTTTAGCACTGTACTACAGTGTCTGTTCACGACAAATTTCTATCTTTGGTAAAAAAAAGTAGAAATTTTACATGTGACAGTCAAACTTGTACGATTTAAATAATAAACTGGCTTTATTTTTTACTCTAAATTTTTGGCTACTTTCCTATTAACTTTAATTATATTGTACAAAACAGCAGTTAGTCATCAAAGAAAAAGTATTTTAACAGCATTTCGTTGTTTATATTTCTCAGTTTTTATTCAGCTTTCATTTTATACATTTTACGTTTAAAACTAAGTCGTTAATATTCAAGAGCATGCTTCTCGTGTTAAACTTTTCTCATTTCTTGACAATATTTCCAGGATCCTGAGTTTGATTGTTGTTAATGTTACAACTACTTTACTAGATATGTCTATCTGATTAAATAATTGATTTCAATTTAATTTTTTTAATTTTATTTATTAGCTTAAGTATTCATTGGTTACGGTGGTGGTGTTATATATCATCTAATAATTTCATCACACTACAGTATTTGTTGCATGTTACGTTATGTTAACGAGGCTTATGTTTTGAGTGTAGTGTTTTCTACCATTTTAATGCTTTAAATAAGCTTCGAAATCTGAAAGTAATTTCAGAAACCCGAATGTGTGTTTCAAAAATACAAATGCACGTTTTTAAAAGTGTGTTTTACAAAAAGTTTATTTTTTTGAATTTTTGTGTTAAGCTATCATTTTCGTAACCGAAAAATTATACAGGGGATGGCAATTTTTGTTTAAGCATTTCCTATATGTAAGTAGTCCATCAAATTTTTGTATTTTTATTTGCGAATCATTTTATGTATTTCATGTGGAAAATAAGTTACCATGTGATTGTTTTCAAGTGCATATACATCAAATGGTTGGTTTAAGAAATGCGTTATGTAAACATCGTTCGTAATACTTAATGATACTTCTTGTTCTTCGTTAGTGCACCACTGGTAACTTGTTACATTTGCATCATTTTTTAAATATTTACTTCATTCCTTCAGTATTAAATGACAGTTGCGTATTCATATATCCACCTATCCATCCACTTGTGATGTGTATTGTACACATACGATAAGTTTTTATATGAACCTCTGTATAATCTTCATTGAAAAAACGATGATGTTTGATACAAGCGCATAATATGAAGTTTTATTTTTCTTTCAAATATTATAACTTATACTTTTGAATGTATGATTCTATCCGGTGATTTTGTTACCTTAGAAATTAACGTTATTGTTTAGAAGAATATACCAAACGTTTTGGTTTGTTTGCGACACTCATTGTTTGCGTTGGATTGAAATATTTCGTCCATAAAATATTTTAATTTTTGATTCGTTTAAAGATCAGAAATTTTTGTTAAAAATGGTTTTACACACGCAGTGACGCGTTTGTTTCATCTTTATTTTAACTTCAAAAAACGTCGGTCACCTTATATATTGTAATGGTATCATCAAACGTCACAACTATTTTCTTTCATCTTAGAACTCTGACATGTCTTTGGAAAGCGTGTTACTATTCAAAGTTTGGTATATTTTATGCATGTTAGTTTTGGAGTTGTTAATAAATGTTTGTACATCAAATCAGTGGATATTTATTCATTTTTACTACAAAACCGATCAAACACAAGCAGTTGAATATGGTTGTTATGTATATGACAACAGACCGAAGTTTATTCAGCGTTCACAAATTTGGATTTTAAAAATTAACGCTACACCTTTATCTTAAAAAATTATCAAGCACTTTTTTTAGGAAATAAATAATTACAAACAGGATTTTGAAAATTACAATTACAACTGAAAAACGAAAATGTAAACAATATATATACCTACATACAAGTTAAAATAATTGAGCATGAAAACTATATTTTTAATCCATTGTTTTCACGAATCGGTTCAACAAAAACTGAACAATGCCACATTTTCCTAAAAATATAATCATTTTGTACGTGATTGGTTGTATTTTCTAAGTCGAGAGGTTTATTTGATATAAACATCAGATAGATTACCCAATAAAAATATTTTAGGATTATACGAACAGAAACAAATTAATCACAACTAAAACAACACAATCTAAACTTTATACAATGATACTTGTAATTATATAATTATAGTCACGTAATTTCTAAAAAAAATATTGTTATAACTGCGGCAATGGTCAAATTACACTATATTATTTGTCATCTCGATTATCTTAGCTATATTTGTGATCTATTGATTGTAAAAATCTACCATAGAGGTTTTACAAGGGCTTGTGAATGGAGATGTTTCTAAAGGTTTGAAGAAAAGATGTAATTGTGCCGTTACTTGGATTAGTTTAGTGTTTCTATTCTGTTGGCATTTGAATAAACGTTCAACCAAGTCTGCGTTTGAAGCAGTTGTGTTTATCTATTGGAAGTCTTGAACCTACGGAATAACGAACACTTGACGAACATTGGTGTTTGTTGTAATGAGCGTTAAAGTGTTACAACAATATGTTTATTTTGAACGATAAGCAATTGCAATAACTACAAAGCCTGGAGATGGAGGAGAGTCAAGATTACCAAATCGAACACATTTCAGTCAGCGGAGAACTATGTTGTATAAATATTGAAACACCTATAATTCTGCGAAAATGGGAAAAATAAGTTGAGAGAAGAAAAAAATAATTTTTTTCATTTTGACAATCAGAAAGTAAAATCAGCAAAGAAATGTTCAATAAAAGTCAAAAAACAGAACGTTCTTCCTTTGCTCATTGTGACGTGAATTTTGAAAATAAGAAACCGTTGAATTCTTAAATTTTTATTGAAATTATGTAAAAAGACAATTTTAAAAAAAATTATTAGAGGGAGGACTTGTCCTCACTGGAGAAGACGATTGGTATGGTACCTGGGAAGTTGTAATGTACTCAACTTCGAAGGTTGTAACTGTACTGTAAATAAACCAACATGTAACCAAGACCTAACAATACCAGCTTCATTTGAAGACCAGACGCCGGGGTCAAAACATTTTGTGCTTTTGAAGGAACACCTTAGCACATTTCGTAATCTTTTATGAAATGAATATTCCATTGCATTAGACTCTTCCTTATTGTGATTCAATATCATGGCGAATAAAATGAAGCTTTAGAGGAACCCTGAGAAACTTAAAAAAAATTACAGCTATTATATTTAATATGCATGTACAGTATATATAGAATATATATATATAAATTTGTTTTATTACATATTTCGGTGAAAAATTAACAATACATTAAATACAATAGAACTATGGCATTAATTCGTCGTCAATTGTGAATTACACTTTGAAGTTGAATTGAAGGTTGATGAACCGTGAAGTCAAGGAAAATTAGATGTTAATCAAACCATCGAGCTATCCAAACCGCCAGACAACAGATCAAATAATAAAGAAGTCTGCGCTTAACGGAGTGACGTGCAAACAGAAAATGTAGAAATTGTACAGCATACGTTTGCATTTGACATGATGTGTGGATGGAAAGATTTGGTCAATGGAAACAGCCTGAGTGATCACCAACTTCATCATTATTTTTTATACCCATGATAGAATATATAGTGTCACAAGAAATTAATTAAATTATATATAAAATTAAATACGTTCACCGTTGCAACTTTAAAACAAATATACTGCAGTGTAGCAAGAGGTCGTCGTCGTGGTCATCTTGCGAATGCTTATGAGAAAAAGGAGAACCTGACCTGATCATGATGACGACCTCTTGCTACACGGCAGCTATCACAGCAACCAATTTATGGAATTGTAACAGCTAATTAGAGATGTTTTCTATCTGCTAATTCATAATTTGAATTATCAACAGACAAAAAAACAACTGAAAATAAATAATGAAAAACATAGAAGACCCATTATACGACATGCAGTTAGTTCTTCAACAAACTAATTATTTAAATTGAAACAAATTGGAACCAACAAAAAGATCATCAAATAGAAAGATCACCAATAATAAATAGAATTGATATGGAACAAATTTAAAATAAATATATTTTTTAAATCAAAAAATGAACAAAACAATTGACCTAAAAATAAAAAATAAGAATAAATGAATGAAAACAGATTGTCATTAAAAATCTAAATTCATTTATATTTGATGAATGAATAGGTTAACGACACTCCGCCAGAATTTTTGTAAATTAAGTTACTTTCTCAACAATCCAAGATCACTTCCCAAACTGAAGACAATAAAGAGAACTGTGGTAAGTACGAGAAGAATGATGAGGAAGATGTAAAGGACAATTTTTTCTTTCCGCGTTTGTTTCAACTGCTTCAAATCTTCCAAATTTGTTTTCGTTTTGATGATTGAATCGACATCGTCATCAGCGGCGTTCATACCGCAGAACCATTTGAACCATTCCTTCAGAATATGACTGACGGAAAATGATTGGTGAGAGTCCTGATGGGTCGTGGAGCGCGAAATTGTTTGGCTCATGACGGCAGGCGAATCACTCTTCACAGCATGTTCAGCTGCAGTGTTGATGTATTTAAATTCGGTTATGACGACATCACCATTGTCGTGGATATTACTGAAGGATGGGTTAGCATGTTCATCATCATTCCCAGGAACGCTGTGGATGCTGGGGTTGGTTGAAACGTTGGTGGCATCATATGAGGAGGATTTCAACCTTTCGACGATGATCTCATCTCTGGGCGACACATCACCTCCCACTGACGCTCCCTGTCTCGTCCAGTACGTCGTCAGATGCAGCTGTGAGCGTCCGTTAACAAAATTGAAATAACCATCGTTATTGATTCTATTTTCTCAAATACTTTTTATACACAGCAAATATAAATTAAAGACAAAAGTATTCAAAACGTTAGCTAGCAACCTGTTCTTCAGACGGTTTCTTGGTCAACAAGCTGACCAGCACATCAGTTGCTACGGCGATCACAAAGAGAGCAACCGCAAAATACATGTAATGCAAACGTATGAGGATGTTTCTGTCATCTGATTCGTCACAATGTGGGTCAGGGTACACAAAGTTCAATATCATTCGAACCGACCCAATTAACAAACCAATCATCAAGGCCCAGAAGGCTCCCTGTTCACAAAATTCAGTTTAATAAATTCTTTTGACAAATAAAATTGTAAAAAAAATAAATTAAACTGTAAGAAACTATTATTAATAACTAATTATTTTATCTGAAAATACATCAATCAACTTCAGTTAAACAAAATAAACCTTTTCATTGGCTCGTGGCCAGAGAAGGGCGAGTAAATAAACGGCTGCTATTGGAGGGGACAAGTAGGCACCTATTGATTGGATGTAGATGTACAGCTGGGCTCCTTGCATGTTTTGTATGATGGGTATCCATGCAATACCCACCAACACCATGAAACAGGCAAATACTCTGCAAAGTTTGTTTGCTTAATGTCGATTATATTTGGCAAAAAAAATGACAAAACAATAAGTTCATCATCAAACTAGGGTAATGTACTAAGCTATCAGTTTATGAAAAATAAAAAAAAATTTAAATATTAAATTTTCGCTTCGCAAATTCCTCTCACGAGATACGTTTGAAACCAATTACAGTTGTTGCAGTTAGCTGCAGTTTTTAACAAAAGTTGCAGTTAGTATGTAAAAGTGTCAATCTATTAAAAAAACTTCTATTGCTTTTGGCATAACATAAGCTACTGTATTTGTTCATGCGGTTCAGTGTGGTACACAAAATTTTTCCTGTTTATCGGTTACAAATGATATTCCCGCGTCGTCCACGAAGTTGTGCCCATGAACGAAGGCACACCTCCCCCCTCACCAGACCATCAAATCACTGGATTCTTGAATATTCAGATCTTGTAATGCGATGTAATGTATTTCCCTTAACTTTACTCTTGGTAATCATAAACTTTTACACTTCTATTTTTTGTATCAAAGAAAGCAAATTTTACAACATGTGGCGAGAGTTTGCTTACTGCCAAGAATGAAAGAATATGATCTAAGTTCAACAAACAGGGCCTCCTAGTGGTTACGGTTAATATAATTCAAATTATTATCCTTTATCATTATTTTTTAACTGTCCAGTTTTCGTCGGATTGCAGGCTAAGGATATTTAAAATTTTAGCTTTAAATTTTTTTAGAAATGGAATTTTTATAAATTTGAAAAGTATTTTACATCTGCTTTATGATGTTGAATCTTTCACAAAAAACTGAACAAATAAATTTTCAAGATCTTGATACTCGTTTGCGATTGAAATTTCAAACGTCGCTATGATAACTTAATCTTACCCGTCCCTCATATTACATCAGTATTAAGACATCAACATGTTAACAAACGTCATCAGCATCCTCACCTCCCAACAATCATGAGTTCTCTGTTGGCAGCATGTCTTCGAAATCTGCCATAAATGTCCATAGTAAACAAAGTGCTGGCACTGTTGAATATTGAGGTCAGGTCACTCACAAGGGCAGCCAGCATGACAGACATCATGATCCCTCTCAACCCTAAGCATGGGATGCAAATTTAGAAAAGTAACAAAGTGTTTGCTTATAATATTCTTTACTTCTATCACAGTGGTTTAGTGATAAAAAATGACTGAATTTAAAATTGACAACATAAAAAAATTACTTTAAAAAAATTGTTCCAGACAGAGTGAAATTTTTAAAAACTTGAGAACACAGAAAACAAAAACTAAGCAACCGATTCACCAACCAGCAGGCATGATCTCAAGCACCAGTTTAGGAAATGCAATGTTGCTACATCCCATCTTGTTCTGACAGACTTTCATGCAGATGTCTGGATCAATACATGCCACCTCCTCTGCCATAGATTAAAATCATCGGGTTTGTTAGTTAGTTACAAAAACAAAACATTTAAAAGTTTGACAACAAAACAATGGAATGGAAACGAACCAGTGAAGAGCACTCTACTGATCATGCCAGGCAGCACAAGAATGAAGACAGGCAGAACCTTCAGGAACCCAGCAAACAACGTGCTACCCTGTGCGTGGCTCAAACTCTTTGCCGCCAATGTTCTTTGAACTATCATCTGTTAATGACAACAATATAATATGAACACATACACGTACACACCACAAAACAACCACAGAGAAAAACATACTTGGTCGGCACACCAGTACCAGATAGAAGCAGGAGTTTGACCCAATAAGAAACCAGGCCAGGGCATATCAGGATCAGTGGGCCCCCTCAACATGTCCCATGCATGTGGACTGGGCACGCCGCAGGTTGAGTTGCTTCTTGTGGCTGTTTAAATTTGCATTTGATTCATCAAAAAATTATTAAAAAAAAAAAAAATTATCAAAAACTTGATTGCAGTTTCAAATAATTTTGGAAGAGATAAGGTTTAACAGGTTTATATTGAAACTTTGTATAATATGATGTGTGGTTGTTTTTTACTTATTTTAAAACAACTTTTTCAAGTTTAAAATTAAAAAATTAATGCTTTATCTTAAAAAACAAATGTAATGCTGTTTAGGACCAAAGCCGAGCCGATCAAACTCCAATCTAACCAAATCGGCTTGAAAGTCCATGCTGAGCCAATTCAAGCTGAGTCAAATCTAGCCGCGAAGCCGATGGAACCGATCGATGGTTGCTCAATAAAATGCTGGAAACGTTTATTTATTTCACGAAAAACTGACTTGAGAATAACAATTAAGTTTCAGAGCAAGTACTGAACTGAAAATATATTCAGACCTGACGTGTATAAGCTAGCATTGTTGAGGCTGATGTTTCCAATGGGCATCAGAAAAATGAGACTGCTGTTGATGTTGTTGTTGATGTTGTTGTTGTTGTTGATATTGTTGTAGGACGAGAGGTGTGAGATGTTGTTTGTTGCGATGGCAAGTGGGTACCTCCTGTACAGTTCTGCATAACCGCCCACTTTGATGAAGCCTGTGATGATGATGACGTGATGAGGATGATGTTGGAGAATCTAATTAGCAGTCTACGATTACACCGACAACTAACTTTTTCATTACGTGAATTGAATTGGTGATAACGGTGATGTTTATGGCACTGCCGACAATAACGATGGAGATGGCGATTAAGATGGAGATACTTACGGTGTGGATGGTGAAGAAAAGAGAGCGAAAGCATAGATGATAATGAGAAAAGGATGACGAATCTAGCTGATTAGAAATAATGCTGAGGGGGCTAGTGGAAAGTTTCTACGCAGATGAAACCACATTTAACGAAAGAAACAACATTTATACAGATGTTACGATATAACGGACAGCATCTAAACGTAAAACCACATTCGAAATGCGTTCTAGGATTAGTATCTTTGAACAGACATTATTCAATTACGGCAGAAATAAATAAGAGCAATAGAAACTACAAAGCACAAACTCAACGAACTGAGTACGGTGAGGACGATGGCTCCAACGACCATAACGAATGCCTGCAGCGTGTCCGTGTAGATGACAGCCGCTAGACCACCTGGTCACCACAAACAAACATCTTGTTATTATCATTGTTATTAACATTATTATTATTATTATATTATTATTATTATTACTATTATTATTATAACAATTTAATAAACTCTGTGTTATCATCATCTTACTCAATATATTGCTATAGGAATAATGAATGAACCTTATTTTTATTGGCTTAATCCTCGATTTGTACTCATTTTTGTCAGTGATGAGCAAATTAAACTAACAGCTTATTAATTTAAATACTTTATTATATTAAACATTATTTTATATCTATCTTTATATTCATTTTGTGATATTTGATAAAATAAAAGCAGTGTTCCCATTATTACTATTATTATTATTATTATTATTATTATTATTATTATTATTATTATTTACTATAACGTTTATTGTTATTACGAACTAAACCAGTGATAATCAACGTCATAAATATCACCATAAACAACAACATTCTTCTCATGACTGTTTCACCATCAATACTTCCCTATCACAATCATCATCATCCTCATCATCCTCATCCTCATCATCATCATCAATCATTAACAACAATCCCAACAACAATCCCAACAATCATTAGCTAGCCAGCCAACTGACCAAGCAACAATCAACCATCCAACAAACCAGCCAGCCAACCAACCAACGAAACAACCAATTAGCCAACGAGTCAGCCAACCAACCAGCCAGCCAACCAACCAACCAGCCAACCAACCAACTAATAAACCAACCAGCCAACCAACCAGCCAACAAACCAACCAGCCAACCAACTAACCAGTAACAGTTGTGATAGCAGTAACAACGAGTAACAACAACACAGACAGATACAAGTTCCAGTAGAGTGCTTGCTGAATGAAGATTGCTCCAGAGTACAAGTTCACCTCAAAGCAAAAAGTTATAATAATTATTACTAATATAAATAATATCATTATTGTTAATTCTATTGTTATCATTATAATTATTTATTATTAATATTTTATTATTATTATTTTATTATTATCTTTTTTTAGCATACTCCTAATAGCTATCATCCTATCATCTTCAACATTTCAACCATAATCATTAACTCATCCGAATGGCGAATCACGTCAACAAAATGGTCATCACCAACGTCTGTATGATCATCGTCAGAATCACCACTACACTAACACCCTCAACATCGGTGCCAGCATTATCGTCAAATTATTAACTTCAACACCACACCAACATTTTCACCAAACTCATCACCCCATCACAGCACACACACACACGCACACACATACCACACACACACACACACATTCGCATACACGTCATCATCATCACCATCTTACGGAGATCTTAGTGAAGATGTAGAGCATGAGTGAGAGAACAGCCAGATATGTCCGAATTCTTTCACTGGCAAACCTCTTCTTCATGTACTCGGGCAGGGTGACTACCTATTGCAACGTGTTATACATCACGCTATGTATCATGATATGTATCACGTCATATACCAGGTTATATCACGTTCTGTATCATGATATGTATCATGATATGTATCACGCTATATATCAGGCTATGTACCCTTGTTGTGATTGTGTGATATACTATGTTATATTAGGTTATTTCGGGTTATATATAAGATTATGCTTGCTAGCAATGGAGAGAGCATTTTGTCGTGTCTGCTGCAAAGATTGTTGATTGTTATGGCAACCAGAATATGCATACAGTCTGAATATGCTGAATATACTGTAGTCATATGCAGCAGATATCGCAGACTAATAGGACAAAAAATGTGTTGCCAATGGAACTTGTTTAGTGGTAGTAATGCCAGCCATCCGATTTTGGTCACAAGCATGTTGTGTTCTGTTAATATGTGTTCTGTATATATGTAAGTGTGTATAAAATATTTAAAACTTATAAAAATATTTATAACATTTAATTTTTTTTAGTTAAATTGCAAAAATTCACAAGAAATTAACTCAAGTGCAATCAAATTTTAAGGACATTGAATTTTCCGAGGTGAATATTTGAAATAATTGAGATGCCTGCGCGTGCACAATCTTGAAGAACCTTTAAAAATGAAATTCTATACTATATATTCAGCAATGCAATGCAATGAATCAGCCAACGTGTCCTGAAGTGATGCCGTGACGAAAGTTGCGAAGTGGTAAAGATGGTGGATGACGATATTTTAACTCCGAAAAACAATTTAACGAATAATTTAACAAATAATGAAGTTCTTTTTTTCTTGTTTAACAAATATGAAATATTCATAAACAAAGTATTTTGATTAAAGGTTTCTTTTCTGAGTTGCTTATTTCGAAAGATAAGGAACTGCTCGTCGAAGACTTGACTTAAGTGGGTGTCCTCGAATTTGGCGATAAAAGAAAAAAATCCCAAAGTTGCAGTCAGACGCTGAGAACCTTTTACAATACGTGGAGATGGTTCAAGAAAAAAATTATTTTTTTCTAAACTGCCAACTTATGTTGATGCTAACTTCGATTTACCGTCAGATTCACCAGACAATGATGCTACCAACCAGAAAGTTGTCAATAGCGATAACCTGAAAGAAATTTATACTTTAATTGACAGTTTAAACAAACATGTCAAGAATTTGGAAATAGAATAAAAATAAAATCTGCAATTTGAGTGCTAAAGTTTGTTCCAGTGGTACCTGCTCATCTAAAGATGACACCCCTGTAAAAAGATCATTACCTGATATTCCAAGCGTAGACAATGTTGTACAAGATGATTGGAAGAATATTTCATACAAAAAGAGAAAAGAAAATAGACTTGTGAACAGGGTTGAAAGCTTGCCTCCTTTGTATTCTATCATAACTGCTCGGAAACCAAATTTTAATGTAATTGTTGACTATAACCTAACTGAAAAAATTGCATAGTTATTCGTCTTCAGGTTTTTTATCCTTGAAAAAATTTTCGAATGAAGAAGCCTCAAATAAAGATATACTAAAATTGGAGATATCAAATGCTGATCCTAAAGTGAAAACTTCTCAAACAAATCAGGATAAACAAATAAAGTTTAGTGAGAATGCCTCAAAAAATCAAAAAATTGTCATAAGGCAAGATTGGTTAGTTAAAGATCGTTTCTAAAGTTAATTTGAAGCTTCCATGTGTTTTTTTTATGGTCGCAATTCTGTTGACCCCAACAAACACAAAAATTAACCCTGCAATGTAATTTATTTTAATGCTTTTTGATAGTTTAATTTTCAGAACAAGCATCAACGCATAGAAGCATGCACAACGACATCTGATCGAACTTTCATAACTAACTCATTCACATTTAACGATATAACGAATAAAATTCATAAAAATATCCACAAAGAAATAAATATTGAATGCAGTCAAATGAACCTGTCTTTCACTGACGTAACTATGATTAAAAAAGTTTACAACAAAATATTCAATATGCAACAGAACCACGTCTGAACAAATTTATATTATATTCATAGACACGCAGGCACACACACACACAAACACACACACACAAACAAACAAACACAAACATATATACATAATATATATGGACATGCATAAACCAGCACAAATTGAGATGCAAGTTACATAAGGAATATTAATCACAAACTAAAAATTGCAAGTTCAATAACACTTCAGACTTGCAACCAGTGCATAAATTAAGAATGAAAATATGATGAAAACGTGATGTTGTAATGGTGATGTTGTTAGTCATGTTGTGTTTATGATTTTGTGAAACAAAAAATTTTATGTGAAAAATCACGAAACCCGTAATGATTTACCCATGTAAACTATTTGAATGAAAAACAAATGAAAAAAAGATCATGTTAAATAACTTATCAGCTAATTATTAATCGAGCAATTGTACGATCAACTGACAGATCAATTATACAATCACACTTTGCCAGTCATCGAACCAATCAGTCAGTCAATCAATGAATAAACCAGCCATCCAACCAAGCAACCAGACAACCAGCCAATCAATCCACCAATCAACCAATCAAACACTCACTCAGCCACCAGCACTGAACTAACCCCACTAGCAATGTAGACAGGCAGGAAGACCCAGCCCAACAACTGAAGCAGGAAACATGACTGCATACATGTCGTTGTGTGTTTGTGTGTTTGTTTCAATATTTTATAATGTGCATATATCAATACAATATTTTTGTTATTTATTTTCATTGCTGTTCAACATTCTCTACCTTATCAATCAATCAATCAGTTAAGTGACTAATGATAACCAAATGAAATTAAGTAATTAAACAGCCAGTCAACCAACCAACCAACCAATCAACCAACTAGCCAACCAACCAACAAACAAACAAACCATTAAACAAACTAACCAACCAACAATCCCACAAACCAATTAACTATCCAACCAACATTGAGTTCAAAGGCACCAACAGCAATCCCACTGGCGGCTCCCGAACCAGCCAACCCAATGAAGTGCTCACTGCCTATGTTGCTCGCAAATATCGAGGCACCTACCTGTTGCATATTAATAATTTATATTTATCATTTTATAATATTAACTAGTATTTTAATAACTACTCAAGATATGATACACATGCTAATGATGATGGGAGCAGGAACGGGTAAGTAAAACCCTACATTTCTCAGAAGCCGAATATGAAAAATTAACAAAAACTCATCCACACTGCAAAACATTTGGTGACAAACTTCATAACCTTAACATGAGGAAATTGTTTGAGAAATACTATGAATCTGATTAATAACAAGTTGGGTTACTGAAACATTGTTTAGAATGATTAAATGAGATGGAGCTTTAAAATGACATGATTATGTCCTGTTTCATACATACTGTAAAATGATTTATAATGACCATTCAAACAGACAAAGGCTTATTAAAGAAGTTAAAATAAAATTAATGTAGGTAAATAAATTTTATTTAATGATAATTTATAAAGTAAACTCAAGAGAAAGACTACACAAATTCAACAATACAACAACAACACACACAGCATAAAAAAACACAACACAACAATACACACAACACAACACCACACCACACAACACAATGCTACACTACAAATCAACACTACACCACACACAACACCACATACCACAGCAACACAAAAAAACAACACTACACAACACACAACAAACACAACACAATAGTAAGAGGTACCAACAGAGAACCAGGACATGAATCGGCCAGCCAGGAAGTACCCACTTACCGTGTCCTCTGCTTTTGCACATTGCCTGGTGAAAGAAATTTTAAATTAGAGATGTGGATGACAAACACTTCCTAGCGAAACAATTTCATAAACATGCTTGACATACCTGGGCCTATTGCCTAACAAGAGATTAACAATGTACATGCATGTGTGTACTACATGTACAATCTAAAATAGAGCTAAATACAATAAGCATTATTATTTACTTATCTGTAAAATTCATCTCTAATTTAATCCCAATTGAACTCTTAGTGATGTGTGACATTATAAATTAGTACTTCACTACAAGCTTGTAGAAATAAATGTATTACATTGTAATTGCAGCAAAATTATAATATTTATAACTATTAATATTATAATGATAATAAAATAATATTGGAAACAAAGTTTATTACTTTCAACTTTAATTTTATTAGCTAACTAAATTGAAATAGGAATGCATTAAAAAAAAAACCTCAAATATCATCACACTTTAATTTTAATTAATATTATATTATAACAAAATATTATATTAAAAAAATTTAATTTTTTTTTAGTTTTTATAATTTCATCACCTTAATAGTCAAACTTCCAAGTTATGTTACATAAAAATAAAAAAAATTTATTTGTATGCAAGCAAATGCAAACAAAAAAATAATAAGTCAATAATAATAATAACAAATAAAATATTTAAATAAATTTAATTAATTAATTGTAAAATGAAAATTAATCAATTTTATAATTAATTAAATTTTTAAAAATAATTTAAAAATAGCTAACATAAATTCCAGTAGCAATAACTGCTGTGAAATAAACAGCGATAACCGCAAAATCGGCAGCATTTAATTTGGACTCCATCGCGTCGAAATACTTTTGAGATTCCGTGTAAGTAAGTAGCAAGCCGGCGAATTAAAGTTAGGACATCAGCAGATCATGAAAATGACAAAATACCATGTTGTTTAAACAAACTCTGTTTTTAAAAGTGATTCACCAAGAGATGTAACCGTGACTCTATTTTAATTTATTTATTTTATTATTTTTGTTGGTTTTTGATTATTATATTATATATCCTATATAAATATATTTTTTTATTATAAATTTTTATATAAATTTATTTATTTTATTATTTTTGTTGATTTTTGATTATTATATTATATATCCTATATATATATATATATATATATATATATATATATATATATATATATATATATATATATATATGACTTAGTTCATAAGTATTACATTAAAATTTAATTGTAACCGCTATAATTTAAACACGCATACCCATATATATATATAGAATATATGAAAATATACTCTATATATATATGTTTATATCTCTTAGAATAACATCTCGGTAAAAATGAATACATCTAAAATTCAATAAAACTTCTATAAACAACGTGCTTTCAATATTAAATGCTTCCAATAGCTGGTAAATACATGGAAAGTTTCTAACAAGAGGTAACAGGTAATGTACTTCTTCTTGTGCCTTACCTTTAAAGGACATTGGCGACCATCGACCTCCACAAAACCCGATCATTAACATGTAGTTGAAATGTGGTGATATTCCACAAATGACACAAGGACTTCACGAATGTTCTTCGTTGTTGACCGCGATCTCTTTCCCCTGCAAAATTTCCCGTGGTTGTTAGATTTTCCATTCTTTCCTCCAGCATGATGTGACCAAAAAATTTAACTGCCCACGTCGGATTATCTGTAGTAACTTACTCTTTTCATAACCGGATTGTATTAACACATCCTCATTCGAAGTATGAAAGGCCCAACTAAATTTCATAATTCTTCTCAAAAACCACACTCAGCAGCGTTAATCTATTTTCCCATTTCTTTAGAAATTGTCCAGGACTCAGAGCCTTAAGTTAGTACAGGAAAAACGTAACACCCTAGCAGTTTTAATTTTGTTGATATTTTGATTTTACTGTTGGTGAGGAGTTTTTTCATTTTAGAATATGCATCTTTTGCTATTGCTTTCCTTCTTTTGATATCCATATCACATTTAAAACCTGGGGTAATCAGACTTCCGAGAAAATTAAAGCTGTTGACTTGTTTCACCTGTTTACCATTTATGATTAGAGCTGTATCACTATTGTTTATTTTCACGCCTCCAATGGATATTCCAGGTAGATCTTCTATCTTTCTCATCATGATCTCACTTTAAGAGATTGTACAAGTCTGGAGAGAATACACAGCCTTGCTTAACACCTTTCTTTATTTTGACAAAATTAGTCATCTTGTTACCAACTTTCATTGCTGCTTTTTGGTTCCATAATAAGGTTTTTGATAATTTTCGTGTCTTTTCCATCAATGTCCAAATTTTCCAATATTTCCTTAAGCTCCACGTGTTTCACGCAATCAAAAGCTTTAAAGTAATCGACAAAACATATAAACAAGTCTTTCTTCATTTTTTTTATAAAGAAACACAAGCAATCCGATAACCCGTCCAAAACAGACCAAAAGAATTCGTCGCACCTCCTTCACCTGGCTAACTTTTCTCAATGATTACACAATGCTTTAAAAAATGAATCTTCTCTCACTATTTTACCTTGCCAAACAATTACGTGAAATAGAACGAAACGCTCTAAAGTTTAAACCATACCAACTCCCCAATATTACATAATTATAAACTAAAGAAAAAACTGAGATGAACCGTTTTGTAACATTTTATTTTGTCAGACAAACGAGCAGCATATTATAATAACGTACCTTTTACTCATTTTGATTGAAAACTAACAGGTGTTTGTTGATAAGTCGTGTTAACTGCTGGAAGCGTTAAGTAAATTATTTCAAATTAATTAAAAAAATATTAGCTCTACAATACAAAATAATCAAACGATCAATGGATTGTAAACGACAGGCTAATACAAATATATGGATTGCGAGACAATATAGATAATAAACTGAGGTTACATGGAAAGATATCATCGTAGATGCAATTATCAATTTCAACAATTAGTTAATTAAAAAAAGTATATTTAATGATAGATGGGTGAGTGTACCAAACGACGTACAAATAATACACTAAACTATCATATTTCTTATTTTCTCAAAGAACGTAGTAACATATAAAATGTGCCAGAATGAAAACTAAAAGTTAATAATAAAAATGAAAAAAAATAACTGAAATGAAATAAGGTAATGATGTTACGATAGCAGCTAATAGCACTGATAATTGTAATGCACACAAGTTGACATGCATCAATGCAATGTTAAAGTTAATCAAATTAATCAATTAATATTGTGAAATATATCATTTAGCCCTGGACACGTTGGAGAGGAAACGAATGAATGAATGAAAAAATAAAATAACAAACCAACAATAAAATGTTTGTTATGATTGTAGGTAAATAACAGCTTCAATTTCTTACTGACTGAATAACTAATAATAGCATGGACGTAAAAAAATATTTAATACAAAGAATGATAATAATATGCTTTTAATTAAGTACAAAGTAACGTAAGAAGTTTTGGGCTGTCTGCTGTCTATTTATCTGCCTCTGCCTCCTTGCTCTCATCTTTAGGTGTGTCACCGTAGGCTTCTGGCGAAAGAAATATTGTTTTGTAAAGGTTAAAAAAGGGTTAAAGGTTATTACATCCTCCCTAGGTTCTGAGGAATCAACAGCAAACAAGCAGCGCATATGAACACGTGCTAAATGGTAAATCACACACGAAGCATGTGACAGACGGGGATCTTCTTGTCATATTTAAACCTCGCCACTGCACACACTGCAAAACTCCACCAGGCAATCTTAACCACTACACCGTAGAGAGAGAGAGAGAGAGAGAGAGAGAGAGAGAGAGAGAGAGAGAGAAAGAGAGAGAGAGAGAGAGAGAGAGAGAAAGAGGAGAGAAGACCAACCTTCACTGTTATTATTTTCAGTGGTCCACAATGTCAAGTTGTCTCTGAGGAGCTGCATGATCAATGTGGAGTCCTTGTAACTCTCCTCGCTCAATGTATCAAGCTCTGCTATGGCATCGTCAAATGCAGCCTTAGCTAATCTGTAATTTATATTTATAATTAGTGAAACTATGTTGGCCATTTAGACAATTAATTCAATCATTATATGTGAGCAAGCTTTGAAACAATGTTATAGTAAAATGAAAATAAATTAAAGAACAAGTCATTGAATAAATGAATGAATAAATAAACAGACAAGAAACCTGCAAGCCCTATCAGGTGAGTTCAAGATCTCATAATAGAAAACAGAAAAGTTCAGGGCCAATCCAAGTCTGTTGAAATTTTAATAAATGTTAAACCCAGTAACTAATTGAAATTCATTAAAACTCATGTTCAACTTATCAGCTAACATAAAAACAAAATAAACTGATCAATCAATTAATTAATTTTTATAAAGCTATTTCTATCATCAATAAAAACAATCTCAAGAGAAGACAAACACACAGGATACATAACACCATCACTTGACAACGAACAATCAGGTTAAATAAAGGTTCAACTGCCATAGTATGTAACAGAGACAAAACGGAGTTTGTGATGGATGAGCAGCTATCAATGAACAATAAACACGAGATGATAAATTAGAAAAAGACAAAACCAAATTGACCATGATCATGTTAGGAATCAATAGTAGTAGAAAATTGCAAGAACCAAAAGCTAACAATGAGAACATCAAAAAGAATAACAAACAATAAAAAAGAAAACCTAATAGGGTGTGTAGGAGCAAGGTCTGCATTGGCAATGTCACTAGCAGACTTGTAGGCCACCAAGCTGGCTTCAGCTGCCTCCTTACGCTCGTTGCCCGTCGCAAACTCTGCGGTGTATCGGTGGTAGTCGCCCTTCCTAAATAAGTGGTTTTTGAACATGTTTGCCTGTATTTGTGTTAGCACAATGTTTGTACATGTACGTACATGTGTTTAACACTTTCGTGTCGTACAATACAGTAGCTGGTGCATTTGTGAATCACCTCTCAGCAAATCGACTTTAGAAGTGATGTGAGCGTGCGTTTATATTTTGAGAACTTAAATTCTATAATGTATAAAAGTGCTCCAATATTCATTCATATACCAGCAATTACATTATTCGTGCAAGTTATTATTATTATTATTACTGCAAGTTATTATTATTATTATTATTATGAAGAGATAGATGATGATATAAAAATAAGGAGCTGAACTGGGAGATAATATTATTTATTTAATGTTAAAAATTTAGTTTATAACTCTCAAATGAAAATAAAAAGTAATAGTTACAACATTTATTACAAGCATAAATATAGAAAAAAACAGCTACACAAAACAAAGCACATTTAAAATATGACAAAGATTTTCCTAACAAAATAAAATCAACAGAACAGAACTATTAGTAATTGCTTTCTCATATCTGGCATATCAGAGCCACCCTCAGTAATTAAAGAACATAAACATATGAATGTTAAACATTAAAGCTCAACAGCGTCAAGCAAACAAATGCAAAAAAAAGTGTTGGTACATCATAAATAGTTGAAACAAGAAAGAATAAAAAACAACACACTGAAACATAAACACATAAAAAAACAAGAGAGAACATAAATGAGAAACACAACAGAGTCCAAAAGTGAAAAGAGGTGAACATATACGAAAATTCAAACAAAACAGAGAACACAACTCAACACAGCACAGCACACGAAGAAGAGACAGAGAAGAAGAACAGACATTTTGTAGTAGAAAACTTTAGACTCTCCAGTCTGTGAGGCAGGGATGAGGAACTTGTCGAGAACTTGCAGAACATTCGTGCAGATCTCCTTCAGCTCCTTCTCCACCTACATTCACAAACAGTACATTTCAATGTGGTAATGTTAAATATGCAATTGCATGTTTGTTTTTGTCTATTATGTAAATTTTATCGAAATATTTGTGGCTATTAGACTTGTATAATATATTTATTATTTGAACGGTAAATATATCTCATGTAAACAAAAATTTGTAAAAATGTGATGCACAAGTATTGAATGCCTTTTGCTAAAAGATGATGATCTTAATTTCATAGCCATCATAAACTGATGTACATGATTTAAATAACTGTTTCCAAGATATATTTTGATGAAAAAAAAAACACTCGCACAAACATGCAATGGTAAATTTGTTAAAAGACATAGAGAAAGAGAAACCGAGGTAAAAAACGAAGAAAAAAGGAAAGTTTGTTACTTGAGCTTTGTAGTCTCTAGTAAGTTTGAGTTTGGCTTCAGGAACTCCCTTGCTCTCTTCCTTCTGCTCGATGCTGCTGATTATCCTCCATGAGGCCCTCCTAATATGGTGGGGTGTGATGGAGATGTCATGAGTATAATGATGATATGGCATCAGATCACAATAACTAAAGTTATTTAAACAAAGGATGAAGTATTGGTGGGTGATATAATGAATAAAGTGATGCATGAAGATTATGGTGGTAAAATGATCTATGTAACGGGCAACAGCTAACAGCATTGTGATGAGGTAATGGAGTTTTTCGAATAATCAGTTATTGAAGATATCAGCATTGAACAAGGTTATAATAATAATGATCACCTGGTGCCTATGACATTTTTATAGGCAACAGACAGGAGGTTTCGTTCTTCAACTGTCAGCTCAACACCTAAACTTGCAACTTGCTTCATAAAGTCAACCATTTCTGTTGTGATGTTGAGTAAAAATGATAATATTGAGATGAGTAATTGTATAGTGAACACATTTTCCCGAAAGTGAATTTACATTGCTATCGCAACTTCGCATTTTCGACATGTTAATTTTTTGTTTATTTTTCGAAAAGGTGTGCATCTATATAATATGGGTTGTCATGAGTGATAGAAGAAATGTGTATTATTATAAAAATATTTTTTCTTTGTTGCTGTGAGTTACATTTGCTGCAGACTATTTGCTATGAGGTTGGTGTATTTAAAATTTCTTTAAGAACTTAGTAATACACGCCTGATGACAATCTTTAACCCTGCGATGACGGCTGGGGTAGATTTCTACCCCAGAGCTACTTTCTAAGCATGAAAAAAGAAAACTACGCAAAAGCTTGGGCTCTCTTTTTATGACTTTTCCTAAAATCATCTCTTCTCTTATTTTAAAACTAAAATTTGATAAAAAAATAACGCTAGAGGGCAGTTTTGAATGCATATAGCACCTAGGACGATTGGGGTTGATTTTTACCCCAAATTAAATACACTTTTTTAAATATTTAAAACTTTATGAATGTAATGGAGAACAATTAAATTTTATGTTACTATTTTTATTCGATTGTATTATCATCAACTATAAAAAATTAATGTCAAACTTTTCAAATCTTTGGCAATAAGCAGTTCAACACTTTTTTTTCAAACAATCAGCTAAAATGGCGTATTCTGAAAGATTTACTTTAGAGCAAGCCAAACAATTTATAATTGATAATTCTAGTGACGAAGAGAGTATTAGTGAGCATGAAGAGATTACTGATTATTCGGATGTAGAATTTGCTGACGAAAAAGGAAATGAACCTTTTCTCGTTGAAGACAGCGCCGACGATGATGATGAAATAAAATATACACTTCAGAGTTCAAGTAAGATAAGATTGATAAAAAATACAATTTTTCAAATGTATCAAATAACAATAATATGAATATATAATAATACTTTCAGATGTACAAAATGACAGCTCTAATTCAGATCTAGGCTCTTCCGATGAAAGCAATGATAATGAAAAAAGCAAAACATTTGTATCTAAATGTGGAAACATAGTCTGGCAAAATGAACCAGTTTACAACAAATGTGGAAGGCGTGGTATGATGAATGTAATTCACGGGAAACCCGGTCCAACAAGATTTGCTAGAAAAAATGTAGACAGTCCTATTTCTTCATTTCATCTATTTTTTAGAGATAATATAGTTGAAAACATTTTGAAATGGACGAATAAGGAAGGAGAAGAGAAACAGATGAGTAATTGGAAGGAGTTAGATAAAAAAGAATTTTTTTGCTATATTGGATATTCTTTCTGGAGTACACAAAGCAAAAAATGAAGCTGTCAATGAACTTTGGAACAAAAAGCGGGGACGCACATTATTCAATGAAGCCATGCCAAGGGATAGATTCAAACAAATAAATAGTGCTTTGAGGTTTGATGATGCATCAAAACGAAGGCAAAAGAAAAGTGAAGACAAATTGAGTCCCATAAGAGAATTGTTTGAAATGTGGGAAAAGACATTAGAGGATGCATATATTCCTTATGAAAATGTCACTATTGATGAACAACTCCTAACTTTCAGAGGACGTTGTTCTTTCAAGCAATATATTCCAAGTAAACCTGGAATATATGGACTAAAGTTTTGGATGATGAGTGATAGTCAAACTTACTATGTAACTCGTTTACAAATTTATATAGGTAGAAAATCAAATGATGAAAAAGAAAAGAATCAGGCTCAAAGAGTTGTGTTAGATTTGTCAGAAAACTTAAAAGGTTCAGGAAGAAATATTACGTGTGATAACTTTTTCACAAGTTTGTCTCTTATCCAGATGTTGAAAAAAGAAAAGCTTACTTTATTAGGGACAGTAAGAAAAAGTAAAAAAGAACTTCCAGTTGAATTCATTACCCCAAAAAGCAGAGATGTTTTATCTTCTATGTTTGCTTTCCATAATGATGCAACTCTAGTGTCATATTGTCCAAAAAAAGGAAAAGTTGTAACTTTGATGAGCAGTATGCATACACAATGTGACCTAGACAACACATCCAGTACAAAAAAGCCAATTATGATTTTAGATTATAATTCAACCAAAGGTGGAGTTGACACATCAGATCAAATGTTAAGGCTGTACACAACTAAAAGAATGACTAGAAGATGGCCAATGGCAGTTTTCAGTAATATGTTAGACATAAGTGCTTTAAATGCCTATATAGTATGGATTTTGTTGAATCCTGACTGGAATGTTAACAAATCACATAAAAGAAGATTATTTCTGCTGGAACTGGAGAAGTAAATTTTTGAGACAAGTCTGATATATTTGCAATATTAAAATTATTTAATTTTTTTCACAGAGTATGATTAACTTTGGCCA
>NW_008705215.1:346767-356537 GCF_000326865.2 Helobdella robusta | reverse complement strand
AAATCCGGCAGATGTCATGCTTGTCCTAGAATAAAGGATAAGAAAACAGCACTAAAATGTTCAAAGTGCAACAAACCAACATGTAGAGATCATGTTTTTATGATATGTAGGAATTGTTCTACAAATTGAACAAATTACATTCACTTTTTGTGTTAAAAAATTAAATAAATTTTTTGTAACAATAAAAACAAATTATTATATTGTTTTGTTCATTAAAATTGTTGTTATTCACCAAACGTGTTTTATTTGCATGATAAAATTTATTTTGTGTCATCATTATTTGTTGTTATCATCAGATTTAACCTTGGGGTAGAAATCTACCCCATTCGTCTTCAGTGGATGAAAAAAATCGCCGTCATCGCAGGGTTAAAGAAATGTGATAAATAAGAATTTATTAGTATTCTGTAAAAAGATTTCTAAAATTAGTGCTCAAGCAAATTTTTTCCTCTGCAGCACGTGACCAAAAATGCGTTGTATTGGTTTTTTATTAGAATGTTTATAACTGCTAAGTTTCATGCCTGATGACAATTTTTAAAGAAATGCAATCAATAACCATTTACTAGCACTAAGTAAAAATATTTTTAAAATTAGAACAGATTTTTTCCATGACGCCACATGGTCAAAAAAAGTATTGTAGACTGGTTGTCGGTGCTGTGTTTTTTTTTTTTTATTATAATAATCATAACCACTGAGTATCATGTTTGATACTAATTATTTTTTAAAAAATGTGATAAATAATCATTTATTAACATTCTGTTTGATACTAATTATTTTTTAAGAAATGTGATAAATAATCATTTATTAACATTCTGTTAAAATATTTTTGAAATTAGATTGCATGTGAAATTTTGTTATTTTTTCCAATCATGCCACAAATCATAGTTACCAAGTATTTTAAAAGGTTAGAATCTGAATAATAAAGTTAAGTTTTTTTAAAGAGTCATCATTTTTCTTTCACAAATTATATATTTAATTTTATTTTATATGGTAAAAACCACAAATGCAGTGGCTTAAAGAAAGTGGAACAAATTAATTATTTTTCAATTCCAATGTTTTAGTAAAATTAAAAAAATGGTTTTTAAAAAATAGTTGAGACAATTTTTTGTTCAATTCATTATCAATATGTTTTATAAATATCTGTCCTGTAATAAAATTAAATGATGCATATTAAAACGAATTTATTGTTTTCGCAGATATTTCTATTTGATTTGCAAACCTTTTTATTCAAAATCATAATGCAAGCTCAAGTCCTGAGAGATTTTGTAAATGAAAATTATTCAAGACCTTCAGCACCTCTACTGAAGGGTTAGCTTATTTTTTGTATACAAAAATTGATGGCAAAGAAAACAACGTCCTACCTCGGGGAACTGGGACTCTGGACGCAAAACAAAGATTGATTGATTTTTTTATACAAAAACAACAAAAGAAAACTCCTGCAAAGGCTGAAATTGTGAAAGAGCTGGAAAGCTTTAACTTTGTGTTCAGTGTGGAGATCTGGACTGTAACTTAGAAGGATTAAATTAATTCATAAAAAATTAAACACTTTAAAACTTAATCTAGGTAGAACATGGGATCAAGTTGTTCAGTATCTTGAAGAACCCTTCTATCATCGGCCCCGTGGAAACTCCGAGAAACAGCTAGTGTGTCATGGTCAGCCACCAGTCTGAACCAAGAAGCTCCTACATGCAGTTCAACAGCAGCCTTACTTTAAAAGATCTAATCAGCTATGAGTGCCCAAAAGATCCAATCAACCCCGAGTGCCCAGGAGATCCAATCAACCACAAGTACCACACTGCCAAAAAGTAAAGTTCCACCAATCAAGCATATTTGTAAAAGTTGTATTGCTAAAAATTTAAAAAATAAAACATTATAACACAAAGACACTGAGGAGCATACTGACCATGCCAACCTGAAAAGATGAAGACAACTCAGCCAAAAAATCAAGGACAAAGGTCAAAAGAATACTAAACATGCAGATCTCAAGTTGTTGATGACCAATAATGGAAGGTCTAATGATCCGTTATTTGCCAGCCTTGACAAACTACAAAAGGTCTTTTTTGACAACATCCTTGCTGGAAGACCACTGACAGACAAATTTCTGTACCACAGGTGGTCAATGAGTAAGAAAGAAGAGTCTGCATTTATTGGCAGGATACAAGACAGGAAGAGGAAGAAAGAGGACACATTCATGATCAGCTACTGGGAGGTAGAAGAATCTGCTGAAAACCACAAATTACCCGTAGAAAGTCTCATTACAGACTTGATCAAGGAGACCAGGAATTCTTTACCTGATAAGGGCTATTGATAAATTTATAATTGTGTTAGTGCAAAACGAAGATTGATTGATTGATTGCATAAATGTGTTTAAGTTAATGTGAGAATTAATGCTATATGTTTTTATTTGCTTTGAAATTCACCCATTACTATGATACATTTATATATAAAAAGCCATTTTATCATATATTACTGTTAATACTTAAGGGAATTAATTAAAAAAGAATTATTAATAATTATGAGGCATACATAATTTTTCTTTCCCATAAAATAATTAGTGTTCTTATACAAGTTTTTTTTACGCTGATTTCAAATCTGAAAACCGTTTTTCTCTATCACATTGCGTTCCAAAGAAAACGACTAAACAATTTTTTTAAAAAAAGCTTTTACCTGTATAGTTTATCTATGCCCTACGTTATTTGTTTTCATAATAAAAATTTAATTTCGTTGCCATGCCATGTTTAAATTCTCCTAATCTGTTTTGTTATGTTTGTGGGTATTTTACTGATGAAAACGATGACCCAATTATTAAAAAAAGCTTATGAACTTTATTTCGATTCAAAAGTTGATGATGCGGAAAAACAGTCGAAACCAAACAACATTTGCTCCATTTGTGCTAATACTTTGGCAGGTTGGTTGCGAAAATCACCAAAGCACAAGTCAATGCCGTCTGGAGTTCCAGTCATATGGCGCGAACCCACAAATCATGCCACAGATTGTTACTTTTGCATGACAGTTATAAAAGGATTTTCATTTAAAACTCGTAAGTCTATTTCTTATCCCGACATTGAATCAGTATCCAAGCCGATTCCTCACAACCCTGTCAACTGTCCAGTTCCAATTTCTCCTGATTCGTACTTCTTTCATTCAGATGATTCTTCAGAGAGTGACAAGCAAGCAAATCCAGAAAGTACCAATGATTCTGATGATAACTACATTCCAGAAAGTGATGAAATTCATTTAGTTAATAATGCAAATCTTTCTGACCTTATTCGTGATCTTGCTTTGACGAAAGGACAGGCCGAGCTTCTTGGTTCACGATTAAAACAGTGGAATTTATTAGCTCCTGATGCAAAAATATGCAACTTTCGCTTCAGACACAAGGAGCTTACGCTGTACTTTACATCAGATGACAGTATGTGCTACTGTAATGATGTTAAAAATCTTATGGCACATCTTGGTCATGAAAATGAAGTGAAGAACTGGCGGCTCTTTATTGATGCATCAAAAACGAGCCTAAAATTTGTGCTGCTGCATAATGGAAATTTATTGCCATCAATTCCAATTGCTTACTCCACTCAGTTAAAAGAGACTTATGGCAATATCAGTAATGTTTTAATAAAAATAAAATATAATGATTACAAATGGAGAGTGTGTGGAGACTTGAAAGTCATTGCAATCTTCATGGGTCTACAACTTGGTTACACCAAATTCTGCTGTTTCCTCTGCGAATGGAAGTCGGGATAAAGTTGCACACTATACAAAAAAGATTTGGCCTATTAGGGATCGCATGGAGCCTGGTCATAAGAATGTTTTGCATGAGCCACTGGTTCTCAAAAAAGATATCATTTTACCACCGTTACATATCAAGTTAGGTCTGATGAAGAATTTTGTGAAAGCGTTGGATAAGACAAGTGATGCTTTTACATATCTTCGTTCCATGTTTCCACGAATCAGTGATGCTAAAATAAAAGAAGGAATTTTTGTGGGCCCTCAGATTCGAAAAGTAATAGGTGATAAACATTTTCAAGATATGCAAAATGGAAAAGATCTCGAGGCATGGGTAGCATTCAAATCAGTTGTTGTCAATTTCTTAGGAAATAATAAGTCAAATAATTACAAAGAAATCATTGAACAATGCATCAATGCCTTCCAGAAGATGGGATGTAACATGTCCCTTAAAATACATCTTCTTGATTCGCATATTGACTTTTTCCCTGAATGTCTTGGTGAAGTCAGTGACGAACACGGAGAGCGTTTCCAACAAGAAATCGCTGTAATGGAATCACGCTATCAAGGATGATGGAGTAGTGCTATGCTAGCAGATTACTGCTGGTTTCTGCAACGTGATGCCCCAGAAGCTAAGCACCGTCGAAAGTCTACATGCAAGAAATTTAAGCCTTTTTCTTAAAATTAAATTTGAATCAACTGTCTTATTTTAATGAACAATCACAAAATTTTTAATTATTAACTATTTGTTTTCAATAGAATGACATTTTTTGATTAATAAAAATCTTGAAAGAAATTACTTTTTATATTTTAATGATTATATTGTGAGTATATTTATTAATAAAGTGATCATTACTTCAACTGAAGTTTTCTTAAAATTTTGATGTGATACAAGTAAATGGATTACAGATTTGAAATCAGCATGCTGAAATGATCTAGAAAAACATACACTCACTAAAGAAAGTAAAAAAAAAATTTTTTTTGTATGTCAGCGTTATTTGTTGTAGAAATGTTGTGAAGGATCACACATGTACTTAAACATTCTTTCCATTTCCAAAATTTATGACTGTCAAGATGGCTAAAAAAAATTTCTAATTGGATAAATGTCACACCCACAAACAAAACTGGCAAGTTTGAACAAACACCATCAGAAATTTGTCAATTTTTGGTGTTTGTGATGTCATATATTGGTTTGCCACAACTTAAAATGTACTAGTCATGTAGTTTGAAGGTTCCAGTAATAGCTGACACCATAAGGAAAAAACTTTTTCATGCTACATACTTCTGAAAATGGTTAGGTTATTGATAGAAAAAATTTAGGAAGGTAAGACTATCTGTTGAATATGTTTGGCATAAGTGCTTTCAGTTGCCAGAAATCATAAAAGAGGCACTAAATGAACAAGTGAAAACAATATTTCTCCAACAAACCAAACCCAGTTTGGATAAAAAACTTCGTAGCACCATTTTCAGATGTCATTGCCTGTTGATTTAAAAAATAAAACTTGAGTAGAGCGGTTGTAGCTTGGATGTCACAATTTTTAGCCAATGGTTGTCAAATGTATTGTGACAGATATTTTACACCATTTAGATTCAATGATAATGATCGGTTAATAAGTTTATCATCAGAAATTTGTGCAAATGTCAATGATGGCATAACATGTGACATTGCTGAAGCAGTTGGTAAAAAAATCTTAAAACATTCACTACTCTAAAGTGATTGTAAAAAAATGATGGCAAACATGTACAACATGTGCAAAGTAGGTAAGGAAAGAAAAAGATGTAAGCAGGCTTGCTTCTATTAGCTTACAGTGGAATTTATGTAGAGCTACCTGTTTTTAAATACAAACTTATAGTTTATTCTACACCCTTGTTCAAGGTTGGATTAATGAGGAAACCTGATAAACCTGCTCTATTGAGGCAGTACATCATAGGTTTGACATAAGCAATTTGCCCAGACAACAGCACTGATGTCCTTGATAGTGGCTACTTGCTACATAAAGTGCCTTAATAAAAAGAAGTACTTTTGCTGAATTATTTACAAGCTACAAAGAATAGGAAAAAATATAAAGAAAAATATAAATCAAATAAAGCCAAAGAAGTGAATTGTTACTAATTATTGAAGTTACAAACTTTAAGCTTGAAGAGAAACAATAAAAAATGGCGGATAGTTATTAAAAAAAACTGGTTTTTAAAGCAAATTTAAATAAGTGATCAAAATTTACAAAATAAAAAACTACTAGAAGTTGAACATTTGGACTTTTTAAAATACGTAAAAAGCAAAGCATAACCTATTTTTATACACTTTAAAATTAGTGAAAAAAAAATAATAAAAAATGAAATGAATCACGCTGTGGAAAATACCGTCATATCTTTCAGCTTGTTCTGCCAATTTAGCTTTGTAGACATTTTCATCACGGTCAGCAGCCATTTTAATTTGATTTCAAGTTGATGAAAAGTTGGAAATTAAATGAAATGGACAACTTCAGACTTAAGAAAGAACAACGAGAAAAAACAGCGAATCCACACAATGGACGTCAGATTACACTTCCGCTAATTTTATAAATAATTTCAGGGATGGAAGATGTTCATGCTAAAAATGTGCATTTTCAATTGAATATTCAATCTTTTTGGTTTTCAAAGAGAACACACAATTTTTGTATAACTGTCTCAGACATCCGTAACAATGATCAAGTTCACATCGAGAATTTGTGTCAAATAAAATGTTATTAGTTTGTACAAATTTCAATTGGGAGAATATGAAAAATTACAAAAATGGAAATAAAAATTGAAAAATAACAGCATACGACGTATTATACATATAATTTTATATATTAGAACAAAAAAGCCTTTTTCGGTATTCCTATACCATCTTCGGTGCTCAAATTGATATGTTGTGAGCACAACCACAACATATCATATTAATTTGAACATTGAAGGAATACCGAAAAAAGCTTTTCTGTTCTATCATGCATAAAATAAACAAAAATTTTGGTTACAAAAGAAACTTGAAAATGATTTACGATCAACCGTTAGAAAAATCGAAAAGTTAAATTGGAAGTTAACTAACGCCGAACTTGCTGTGATTTTCATCAATAATTGCATTTCTGACAGTCTTAATCCAATATATATATATATATATCGATATATCGAAATTATTGGATTAATATATATTCATATATATATTTGTTGTGTTTGTGCCCAGATGCTCAAATATATATACATACTGTGCCTCTACTCAATTTTGTTGATTCCTTGTTTGTTTAAAGTGAATACTTAATTTTACAATCTTCAACTCGTTAAATATAACACTTTTATTGTCGATGATTCCTCTGTTTCTAAATTTATTGGTAGGAAGAATTCCAATTGCCCTTTGTTAAATATTTATATTGAACAAAGACATCCGATAATAAATGTTCAACAATTGGAATTCTTCCTACCAATAAATTTAGATCCCCAACTATCTTATGCAATGTGTATGACGCATGGTTTTCACGCTCATCCAGATGAATCTGAAAAATAAAATGACTGACCTAATAACGATGGAAGTGATAAAAAAAGCAAGAATACCCAAAAAACAACAAACGCAGAGTAAAAAAATCCCCTCTGAGCTGAACAGAAAGATTAGTTGGGTAGAATCGATGGCACGCTCTGGGTGTTAGATGCCCCTGTGCCCTTAGCCTCATTCAAAATTTTGTTATATAACATAAATGAAGGCAATGTCATATTATATGGTTGAAAATAAAAATTGACTTGTGGTCGTCATAAGTTGTTAAAAATCAGTATTAACATTTTACCCAGAGTAGAAACTCGGACTTATCTGACCAGCTGTACTTCAAAAATTATGGAATCTCTTAGGTGGGTTGAAAGATCAGACAGTGGCCAAAAAAAAGAATTGAAAAAATTCGAAAACTTCTATATAACTAGAGCAAATAATTATCAATTTAGCCAAACTGGGCTTAATGCATTAAAGATATTCCATCTAAGGAATCTTTAATTTAAAGTACGTCAAAAAATAACTCACTTATTTAAAAACGTATTGAAATCATATCAAATTAAAAATGAGAATAATTGTCTTTAAAATATTACAGGCGTTTAAGTAGTAGCGCTTTAATTTGTCTCACATTTTAAACATGTGACAAATTTCTGTTTCAAGATGAGATTTTGTAGGCTAGCATTAATTAAGCCGAACAATCATTCTTAATGAAAATTATTTATTTGGAAAATTTAGGAAATTGAGGTATTGAATAGAATTAATGAAACATATTTGGTGGACTAAGACGATAATGAAGCTGAAAATTAATTAAATTATTAATTAAATGGACAGAAGTTCCAAATTGGCATAGTTCTAACTACTTGCACTTCTAGCTCTTTATTTTAATATAAATACATGTTTCCTAGAAAATTATGGTAGCTGAGTTTTAAATTATTAACTTTTTAAAAGTGCATTTCCAAAATATAAGTTGATAAAAAAATAAATCTTAAAATAAAATGGAAAAGTTCAATGAGTAGAAATATTAAAGTAAATGATACCTGGAAATATAAAATAATTATATAAACTTTTAAATATTTTGAACTAAGTTCAAGTAGCCAATACATATACATTAAAAAGCATTACTTTCCTATGAATAAACCTTGTATAAATTAACTATACACGCAACATTTCATAACGATAAAATGACTAAGAATGTTCGACACAAACAAATGAATATTATAAAATAAACGAACAGACATTAAACATTACTTGATAAAGATAGAAACTGCATGAAAATAATTATTCTTAAATAACTAATCAATTTAAAAAATTATTATCAATCTCACTTATTTATAAATGAAATTATTACCAAATGTCTTGTACGAGTCAAACACCTTTAAAGCAAATAACTGCTTTCACGAGAACATTTTTAAACATTGAAAAGATGGTCCTGGTGAATAACAAACATCCTGAGGCAAACATGACATGGAAGTGAAATATATTTGTAAATGCATTTAGACTAGAGAACTTCCTACATATAAATGAGATGAATGTGAATTTTGTTCAATAAAGGTTTGAAAAAAAGAAATTTTTCCCTGATATTTAATAATTTTTCTAAATTCAAAAACGTTTCAATCATGGCAAATTTGAGTTTTAATTATTGTCTTTTAAAAAACAACTTAAATACGCCATTAATAAATAAAAACAAGCTCAGTTTTATTAGAAAACACCACACACACGCACACACACACACTCACTCACACACACACACACAAAAACGAAATTTCTAAAAATGGGTAACTTAATAAAAATGTCAATAACAAACACAACACAACACATTGCTCTTCGAGATGTAAACTGTAACACATTAGGTAATGATGATTACTTCGGAATGGTTCTCACATAAATACTCAAACATCACTTGAGAAGTTTTAAATTAAAGAGGTTATAAAATGAGTCAATAAAAAAAATTGCCTATTTCACTAGCACTATTACACTCAAAAGAGTAGGGTATTAACTCAACATAACAACAACAGCAACACAGTATAAGATTCATTATTTTAAATGAATTAAATATAAAAAAAACACTCCCCACGAAGCATTTAAAACACAAGCATCATCACAGCACTAAATGAGGAATGACGTCACCACACTTGGCATCAATCTTGATGTCGGCCATCTTGTCAGCTCTGGTGACACCAATGTTGATGATTGCAATCTTCTTGTCCTGATGCCTGGCCAGCTGCACAAAGTGGAATGCAGAGTAGACCTGATGGTGTTGTTGTAGTTGGAACATTTATTTATTACAACTCTCCCCCCCCCCCTCTCTCTCCTCTCTCTCTCTCTCTAATTTCTCATCTCACAAAACATCATCAACAGCAAACACACAAGTTATACCTAAATAAACGTGAATCAGTCCTATCTCGCATTATCGCACATAATTATTTTATTCAAAAAATATGACAGATGAATATTAATAAAGTCAGTTTGCCAGGATCATTTGGATTTGTATGATTTAAGTCAGTTTAATGAATGTACAATACGTGCTACACCTACATAATGCTGTCACCAACGA
>NW_008705215.1:323638-346717 GCF_000326865.2 Helobdella robusta | reverse complement strand
TGATGAGAATGTACTGAGATATTTGAAGTGAGAACACAAACACGAACATGCAGAGAGGAGCCAGCGACGAGCATCGAATCGCATTCCTTCACCAGGTTCTGCACGGACGTGACGATCCACTGCGGGACGGCCTCACCGAAGAAGATGACGTCACACTTCATGGCGCCTCCACATGTGTCACATTTTGGTGGCTGGAATATTATTTTATTCCAATTCAAATTACACGACGATGCACCTTTTAACAAGTGATCATATATTTGCAACAATCAGAGTTTATTATTGTTATAATACTCGCTGTCGTAACCGATTTACGATGCGACGGGTTCAAATCTTCGATTGAATAAAATACTCCAAACAGTTATTAGTTATTAAACTTTATTTACAGAAGAAATCAACTAATCGTTTATTTCTAGCAATTTCAAATTAACACAACAATTAACTTTTAAATTGTTCAAAATCTATCGCTATGACAACGTCAACAAAACAAATCAAATATCGCTTTAAATAATTCACCGAATCGCTATTCACAAAATCAAAAAGTCACGAATTTGCAAAATCACGAATTTCACTAATCCCGAATCTTCTTGCGACGTGCGCTTACATACTCTTCGCAAGCGTCGTTTCTAGATTCTTCTAGATGGTCCGATTCTAGCATACTCTAGTCTAGAATGCTCTAGTCACTAGAACATTCTAGAATACGCTAGAATCTAGTGCGTTCGGTAGCACGGTTATAACATTACCCCCTTCTTAGTTCTGTTCGTCCCGAACAGCTTTCGTTCCGGTGTCCGCATGGTACGGAGCCAGTCTATCCAAATGAACGATCTTCATTCTTGCTCTCGGCTTCCGATATTCCTGAATACGGTAGACGACGTCATTCAAGCGGGTGATGACTTGATAAGGTCCTTCCCACCCTCGCTGGAGCTTTGGAGAACGTCCTTTCTTTCGCTGTGGGTTGTACAGCCAAACTAACTCGTCGACAGCAAAACCGCCACTGCTTCCTTTCAAGTTGTATCTGGTTTTGGCCGCCTCCGTGTTTTTCATAATTTTAAGGCGTACGTAACGGTGGATATGGTTTAATCGCTGTCGAAGATTATCCACGTATTCTGTTAATGGTTGGTGTGGTTCAGGTGGTACGCCATATTTCACATCAGCTGGAGTTCTTAAGGTAGTCCCAAACAGAACTTTTGATGGCGTTTCTCCAGTAGTTGTGTGGATAGCACTCCGGTATGCCATAAGAAACAATGGTATATGACGATCCCGATCCCGTTGATTTTCGTCGACTATTTTAGCCAGATGCTCAATCAGGGTTTGGTTAAATCGTTCCACCATACCGTCAGACTGTGGGTGAAGAGGTGTCGTTCGAGTTTTGTTTATACCCAGCAGCTTGCACATTTCACCAAACAGTTGTGACTCAAAATTTCGACCTTGATCTGAGTGGAGTTCCAATGGGACACCATATCGACTAATCCAACTGAGTACAATTTCCTCAGCGACGGTACATGCTTCTTGGTTGGGTATTGGAAACACCTCAGGCCATTTGCTGAAATAGTCCGCTACAACCAGAATGTAACGGTTTCCATAATCTGATACCGGAAAGGGTCCAGCAATATCTATAGCAATCTGTTCAAAGGGGACACCAACATTGTAGATTTGCATTGCTTCTTTTAGCCTTCTTTTGGGTCTTTTGACTGAAGCGCATGTGTTACATTTTCGACACCAGCTCTCTACATCTTCTCTAACGTGAAGCCAGTAGAATCCTTCTCGTATTTTGTCAAGGGTCTTGTTCACTCCTAAATGTCCCCCAGAAGGGCCGCCATGCATTTCATCAAGGATTTCGGTCGTTCTACTTCTTGGTATTACAACTTGCATGCGGTGTTTTGATCCATCAGCTGATTCCCATTTTCGTTTCAGCTAATCCACTTCCAAATACAATGAGTCCCACTGAGCCCAATAACCCTTTAACACGGTACTATATTCTGAGATGCTTTGCCAGTCCGGTCGCTTGCCCTCCTTCTTCCATGTGATCAGATGTTGTAGGTCCTCATCCGCAAACTGTGCATCAGCAAGATCCGTCGGTGTCCAACCGTCATCCGCTGATATTGTTGTTGCTCTTATATCTTCCGATTGTATCTTCTCCTCGTGACGACAGCAATATTTGCATCCTGGTAAACATGGCCGACGGGAGAGAGCATCAGCATTACTATGAGTTGTTCCTTTGCGGTGCACGATCTCGAAGTCGTACATTTGTAAACGCTCCAACCATCGGGCCATCTGTCCTCCAAGATCCTTGAAGTTGAGGAGCCATCTTAACGCTGCATGATCAGTTCGGAGAAGAAATTTCTGTCCATAAAGGTACTTGTGGAAGTGTTTTGTTGCATTGACTATTGCTAGTAACTCCTTCCTGGTTACACAATAGTTTCGTTCGGGCTTTGTGAATCCTCTGCTATAATACGCTAGCACCTTTTCTTCTCCGTCTATATGCTGTGACAAAACGGCTCCGATTCCGTTGTTACTTGCATCAGTATCTAACACAAACGTCTTGCCACGAACTGGATATGCTAGCAAAGGAGCATCACATAGTTCAACTTTTAACTTTTCAAATGCTGAGTCGCATAGGGTATTCCAGTTGAAAAATCGGTCCTTCTCGGTAAGTTGGTGGAGAGGTCTGGCAACTTTTGCATAATCCTTTACAAAACGTTGATAGTACGTTGCCAATCCAAGAAAACTGCGCAATTCATTTTTATCGTTTGGAGTTGGCCAGTCTTTCACAATTTCTATCTTGCTGGGATCGGTTCGAACTCCATCTGAAGATACCACATGTCCCAAATAGTTAACTTCTTTAGAAAATAACCTGCACTTTTTAACGTTCAGCTTTGAATTTGCCACCCGAAGTCTTGTGAAGATCTCCCGTAAGTTTTCGACGTGTTGATCAAATGTTCTTCCTAGAACAATTATGTCGTCTAAATAGACAAGACAGGTTTTCCAGTTAAGACCTTGCAATACACATTCCATCTGTCGCTCGAATGTAGCTGGAGCATTGCACAATCCAAAAGGCATGACGGTGAATTGCCACAACCCCGATCCGATAGAAAACGCTGTCTTTTCGCGATCGTTCTTGTCGATTTCTACTTGCCAGTATCCGCTTTTCAATCAAGCGTAGAGAACCAACTTGAGCCAGATAGGGTGTCCATGATGTCATCAATCCTTGGTAACGGATAGCTGTCCTTTTTAGTCACATCATTTAACTTCCTATAATCAACGTAAAAACGGGTAGTGCCGTCCTTCTTTTTTACCAAAACAACTGGCGAAATCCAGGGACTTGATGACGGTTTGATGACGCCTTGATTCTGCATTGTCGTTATCATTTCGTTTACTTCTGTTTGTTTTGCTAGAGGAAGACGTCGTGGTACTTGTCGGATCGGTTTCGAATCCTGAGTATCAATTCGGTGAGTTACCAGAGCTGTTTTACCTTGGTCATTGTCACCGGTTGAAAACACGTCTGCAAAATCAGCAATCAACGCCTCGGCTTTTAGACGGTCTTCTTGATACAAATTGAGTTCATCCAGTAGATTTTTGGTAAGTTCTTTGAGTCTACCTTTGTCAGTTGGTAGAACCTTTTCCTGTTCCTTCATATCTAATGATTTCACCAAATTTATTGATTGGCAATTACCTATTTCCTCGCCTTTTTTAATTTTAATAGTGTGTTTAGCGGTATTCATTATTCTGACAGGAATAAGACCATTTTCGTTCGCTTCTACCAGGCATTTTCCAATGACCGCGTTCTGTACATTTGTCGTTGAGGTTGGCTCCATCAAATAAAACTGATGGCCCCCAGGATCGCAATTTAACTTGCCCATACGATGTTTTCAGATGATTGAGGTAGTTCTATGTCACAATCGACTGTCACTCGAATGCATTTTACGTCGCTATCCCCCATTATCACTTCTGTATTTCTCCATCTAAGAATGCGTTTTTCTAAGTCAATTTTGAACCCATATTTTGTCAGAAAATCGACACCTATTATGCATTCGTCGATGATATCCGCGACTAAGAAAACCTTCGAATNACAAGTCGCCTAGCTGAACAGTACGGAGAATCTCTCCATAGACTGGTCCTGTTCCTCCGGTACCTGTTCGAAGGATGTATTTGTTAGAAGTCTCTTTCTTCAGATTGGGTACCAAATCAGATCTTAAAATCGATTTTGTTGCTCCGGTGTCGACTGTAATTACACATTCTCGTTGATCAACTTTTCCGTTCAGCCATAGGTCGTTTCGATTTCGATGTAGTCTGGAAACGTTAATTACGGTACTGGGGGCGTCAATTCTACTAGCCAACCTCTGCCCCACAAAGTTGGCTCTTATTAGTTTTCCGCCCCTTCGTTAGAAGGGGCCGATCGTGATACAGGATCATCTTCTCATCTTTTGCGCCATCTTGTCGCGCAATTTCGGCAGTAGTTATCTTTTAGGCGGTGTTTACAATCACGACGTAGATGGCCTTTTTCACCACAAATCCAGCATTGGGGTACACCATGCTGTTGAGGTTCGCGTTTCACAACCACTTTCTGGCAAGGGCATTCTTCATGTACTTGGCGTAGACGTACGTCTCTTTTTGATGCTCGCTTTGCCGATTCAAAAGTGAGACTGTGCGCAACGGCATCCTTGAGTTTTCGTTTATCTGACAAGAGAAGGGATTGCTTGAGTTCCGAATGACGAAGGGCTTTGATAAACGTATCCAGGGCAGTTTCGTCTCTATGCTCGGGGTCTGATGTCGGATACGACAGCAATGTCAACCGTTCGATATTTTGTGCCAGCTGCTGAATGGATTCACCAGCTCGTTGCGTTCTGTTTCTAAGTTGAGATCGATAAATCTGTTTCATGTGTTCTTCACCATAACGTAAATCCAACGCGCTAACCAGAACTTCATAGTTGAAGTGGTTCTCCGCCGGAATCGTCTGAAGAACCTCTGCTGCTGAACCTCGCAGGGCCAGTATCAGTGCTGTTGCTCGTTCTTTTCCGTTCCAACAGTTACTAGTTGCCGCTGCTTCGAACTGGGTTTTATAAACGTTCCAGGACATCTCTCCGTCAAATGCTGGTACCTTCAAAGTTTTTCCGGATGCGTGATCTAACGGCATGGTCATTTTTTTGGATTGCTCCAATTCTCGCTTCAATTTGTCTATCTTGTGATCTACCTCAACGGTCTGACGATCAAGTTTCTGCTCGATCATTTCTATTCTTGTTGACTGTTCTTCAATCTGTTCTGCCACTTGCAATTTTACGTGTTTTAGCTGGTCCTTGATCTGTTTTAACTGCTCTGTCTGTCGTTCGGACTGTTGCTTGATCTGTTGTTTTAACTCTTCTGTCTGTCGTTCGGACCGTTGTTTTAACTCTTCTGTCTGTCGTTCGGACTGTCGTTCGGACTGTTCTTTGATCTGTTTCATTTCAGTTGACATACTAAGCAGAAGTTCCATCATTTTAGCGGTTGTAAACGTGCCTGTGCTAATTTCATTGTCTTCGTCAGCACCATCAAACTTGAATTCGTCTGGGTTCTTACCTTCGTCAATGAGAGCTTCTCTCAGACGTGCTACTAGTACTTCTTTGTTGCCACTTGTGACAAGGCTTCGTTTCTGTAGTTCTTCTCGTAGCTGAACTACGTTCAGACCACACAGTTTTGACATCATGTTCTTTTTCTATGAGTAGTAATTCGCTGGTCGAAGATCCCACTTCTGACACCAATGTTATAATACTCGCTGTCGTAACCGATTTACGATGCGACGGGTTCAAATCTTCGATTGAATAAAATACTCCAAACAGTTATTAGTTATTAAACTTTATTTACAGAAGAAATCAACTAATCGTTTATTTCTAGCAATTTCAAATTAACACAACAATTAACTTTTAAATTGTTCAAAATCTATCGCTATGACAACGTCAACAAAACAAATCAAATATCGCTTTAAATAATTCACCGAATCGCTATTCACAAAATCAAAAAGTCACGAATTTGCAAAATCACGAATTTCACTAATCCCGAATCTTCTTGCGACGTGCGCTTATATACTCTTCGCAAGCGTCGTTTCTAGATTCTTCTAGATGGTCCGATTCTAGCATACTCTAGTCTAGAATGCTCCAGTCACTAGAACATTCTAGAATACGCTAGAATCTAGTGCGTTCGGTAGCACGATTATAACATTACCATTATTACTACTAATAATAATATTATTATCTGTAGTTTACACAAACTGATAGAAATTGGTTTGTAGAATCATGGTTATTTTTGAATTCTAGATTTTAAACTTCCAAGTGAAAAATTGCTTGTTGAAATTATAACAATGGACAGCATAAGAGAATAATGAGAAACAAGTGAGGATCATCGAAGAAAGTTTCCATAAATACAGATCAACAAAATATTGTTAACAAAAACAAGCAAACAAAATATAGCTAAACACATTACTTTAATATCTTTGTTGAAAAAAGAATGTAATCAACAGAGGATCATTGTTTAACAACTTGCAAATAAATTTCGCTTACTATAAACTGATTGACAATAGAATCACTGACTAGTACATCTCCATCCAAAGCGATATGATTGGCTGGTTTAATTTCTTTCAACCAATCAGAATTGAGTTGTTGCATCATTTCCTGAACCTTGTATCGGGTGGTTACCTCCCCGCACTGAGTGCATATCACCTGTTTGCATCGTTGGTAGTGGGTATTTGATGGTATTTTTTAACTGCCCAAATTATCAAGTAAAATAATTATGATACTAAGCTACAAAAAAAGTCAAAATAATATGGCCAAGAATGTGGGATATTATCATGTAAATCAATCAACATACACACACATACAAAGACTAACACACATAGAAACACGCTGACATACACAATCTGATTATAAACTGTAAATTACCACGACTGACATATTTATTGTTCCACAGAAGGAAACGCTGATGAAAGCTAGACCAATGTGCAGGCATTCTGAGCACAGGAGGTTAGCAATGCAAGCAACGAAAAGCATACACACAGACACATACAAAGACACATACAGAGAAATACTCAACAAATAAGAGAAAGACGCACGTGACCGTAATTCATCACGACTGGAATGCAAATAATTTTCCACGAAAGTACAGACTAGGTTATCACATCAGTGTACGGCCATTAAGACGCCAACACGCAAGCACTCTCTCCTATATAAAGAGATGCAGCATTAAGCATAGGACACAAGTAGATAGGACACACACAAGATATACAAGATAAGAAAAAGGAGGTAGAGGTAAAGGAAGAGAAAAAGCAGGTCTATTGGTTTTGTATGTATCTATCATTTTTATTCGTTTATATCTTCTCGTCTTTGAAAAAGAACAATCAAACTAAAATGGGTGAGTTTGTGTTTGATTCACTAAAATATAATATTTCTAATCGTCATAACTAACATAATAACTAAGTCGTATAAGTCATCAATTTAATTCGTCACCACTGTACATTCATTTAACGATAATCGAGTTTGATGGCCTAACCATGTTCCTGTATAGATACGGTATTCAACACAACATTACGCTGGAGAAGCGAGGTATCAACATCAGAAGAAGCATTACAATCTACATAAAACAACGCAACACACATCTACATAATAATATTTATGTAGAGCATATATTGTCACCTAATAAGAGGGTTTTCAAACTTAAAAAGATTAAACGTGGACAATGGCCACCTCCAAACATGCTCCAATCCAATTTTATTGAGACCAATTTTTGATATTATCAAGTATGTGAATAAGGAAAAAATACCCAACAGCAAACTGTATTGTCACACACACATGCAGTAAGGCACACACACAGTAACACACACACACAGTAACACACACAGTAACACACACAGTAACACACACACACACACACATATTGCAGTTACAACATATATTAGTATGATAATATAATTAATATTGAAAGTTTTACGCGAAATATATTTATAATCACTACCTGATGAATGTTTCCATGGAGCTCCACGACTTTCTTGCTACCAGCTCTCATATGTAATCTGTCAGTATGGCAAATATGTTCTTATTTTGAAATAATTTTTTAGTTTAATCAAATAAAAATCAGTATAAAATAAATATTAGCACATGGTGAATGCAAAATAAATAAAAAAAAAAAATTTACAATGGAACATTAACAGGAAATGAAGACAAAACTAACCTATCAATGTTCTGTGTGACCAGAAAGTGAACTAAACCCTTCCTCTCCCAGTGAGCAAAAGATTTGTGAGTGGCATTTGGCTGAGTGGCAGATAATTTGGGCCAGGACACAAAGTTCCTCAGCCAGTAACGCTTCCTCAGAACGTCACTGCACATGAAATCGTTGTAGTTGAGGATGGGTCGCGTGCGTCTGGAGTACAAGCCGATGTCTGGTGACCTGTAATCTGATGTGGAGACGAAGTTAATGATTGAAAGCTGAACAATAATTTATTCAGTATATAACGAAGTGCAGAACAGATCAATATAATACAATATGATCAATATAACAACTAATTATAATACAATTAAAGAAATGGTATGAATTAAGTGAACATTATCTGAATTTCAAAAGTAGATTATTTATTTAATTTATGATTTATAATTCAAATCACTCAAGAAGATTTTATAATTTGGATAAAATTTACTTAATGTTACATCCTTCGTTCAATCAGATAAACAAAACCTAACATGATAAATATTTGAATTTGAAAAATAAAATGATGATATTCCAAATTATTTAATATGTATTAAATTACCAAACTCTATGAGGTACTTAATTAGTATATTTTAATTATAATATTTACTATAAATAGCGAACCGGGAATTCCACTTTCAGTCGAGACACCAGCTCCGGTGATGACGAGCAACTTTTTTGATTCACTGACGAAATCATTTACGAGTAATAATTCTCTCTCATTTGGTGGACATGATCTCGGTACCGTGTCGCACAACTTGTTCAAACATGTTGAAAATCTTCTGGCTATACTTTTGGCAGCCATCTTTCAACTAAATAAAAGATATTAGAAACAATTCTAATCAATGTGGATTATTGTTTCATTTTATTATAATACAAATAAAGTGAAACATAATTTAATTAAAAACCAGGGTTATTTAAAATTATTCTATCATTTAATATCAAAAAATTGCATTTATAATATAATTTAATTTTAGTTTTTTCTGAAATATAAATTACAGACATTGAAAATATTAATATAATATTAATATTTAATAAATAAAGTGGCAAGATTAGGATCGAACAGCTATCATAGGTTGAAAGTTTTGACACAACTAGAGAAAGCTGTTTAATTCTGTATTCACTTACTTACTTGAACATTAAAGAAAATTTAAAATAAGTAATTTTAATTAACAATTAACCCCCTTAAAATAAGAAATTTAAGGCTTAAAAATAAAACATTTTTTTCAAACTAAAAAATCTTTAAAATTTAATTAAAGAACTGTCCAACAGAACAGGCAGTAAAATAGTCTGTAGTTTTTAAATTAAAATTTAGCATTGCATTTATTTTATATATCAGTGAAAAACAAATTAATTAATAATTATTTTAAAGAATAAAAATTAAAACTCTAATAATAACAATTACTTGGTTTTTGAGAGTTTAGAGCGAGTCTTTACTTAGTAGTAGAATACTAAATTATTATTATAATATAAACTATAAATTACTTAAAGTTTTTACAGTTATTTACTTTTATATTTTATAAGTCTTTAACTAACAAAATATTTGCCTAATAAATATTTAAATTTAAAAAAATATATTTATTTTGTTTCATTTATTTTAAATATTTTGTGAAATCAATTTTATTTTCAAAAAACGGTAAAATAAATTTTTCTTTCTTCTTTTGTCCACACACTGTAGGAAATATTCATTTTCTACAAACATTTATGAGTAGAATTATTTTTATTTTTTAACTATAAGAATTTTTTAAGTTTTTTTCTTTAAAAGAAGATCTTTAAAATTCTTTCATAAAAAAAACAAGAAATACAAATTAAATCGTAAAAAATATTCTTATTTTATTTACAAATCAGCGAGAACGGACTCAACATCATCAATAATAAAACGCACACAATTATTCGCATTTAATTTGAGAATTAATTAAAATATTAAATTAATGCGTAAAATGTAATATCTGTATAAAATATATATAATATATATTATATATATATATAAACCTATATATATATATTATACATATTTTATATATATATATATATATATATATATATAAACTCACATTAAATAAAAATACATATACATACTAATAAATATATAAGTTATATACTCGCCATTAATTAGTAATTATATCGCCCCCATCATCTTCATAGTTTCCGACGTTAATGTGCTCAAAGATCATAAAATATGTTTGGAGAGGTTATTGAATGCATTACGTATTTTATTCCACATATATATATATATATATATATATATATATATATATATATACATATATACATATATATACATATATATATATATATATACATACATATATACAATATACATATATACATATATATACATATATATATATATATATTGGTAAAAGACCATAATTTTTACAATATTCTATAAATTCTATAAAAAAACGAACTATAAACATATTAACGCCAAACATTCGATAGAATTTATAGAATATTGTATATATATATATATATATATATATATATATATATATATATATATATATATATATATATATATATATATGTATATATTACACATGTGACAAAAATGTAAACCTACCGCGGAAGTTATGTGCCGTCACAATTGGCATTTGAACTGCAAACGTACGACTTGTTCTTGACCTGGATAGGCAACTGCTTTGACCCACTCATTGTTGAAGCGGTGAAATCATGGCAATCATTGCCAACCAGCAGATGTGTGGCGGAGTGCTTGTTGCTCTTCTTAAACTGGGAGGTTTGAACATTAGGTCTCTCAAACACTATGCTGAGTCTACGCAATTATCTGAAAGCAAACGACAGTGATGAACTAAAGTGTTTGTGGACCGAATCGTTCAAAATTACATCAAAATTGACAACCAGCTCCTAAATTCGAGCGACATCAAACCGACGCTTAAATCGTTAATGCTGCGACAGCAAAGTGCAGAACTTGAACGACTGACAACTTTTGTCACTCCTTTGCCAGGGTACAATTAACAAAGCAATTAGTAGTCATATTCAGGCAGCTCGGATTACTCACTGGTCGCGATACATTGCCGGTCTTCCAAAGGTTCTGTTCAGATTTGTCAGAAAAAGTTTGATACAGCAACTGCCGACAAATGCAAATCTGTCCAGATGGAGAAAGTCTTCCACTACCCAGTGTCCACTATGCAACAATCAACAAACTAACAAACTTGTACTCTCCAACTGCGGCTCAATATCGGCGTTAAAGAGGTATACAGACCAAGACACAACAAAATTCTAACAATAATTCTAACAATAATTCCTGAAAAATGAAATCATGCGCCAACCTCCACTCTCCATTTTTGCAGTTCTAGAGACATTGCAACAAGACGAAACTATTGAAAAACTGGAATAAACAGCCTTTCACGAAACGAACCTTCTTAAAATATCTAAATACTCTAGTTGCTTGCAAAATAACTTAATTGACGACTTAAAACATTTAAAAATAAATACATTCAAAATTTCAACTCTAGGTTTATTTAAAATATTTAATTTATCTCTTATAAACATTATTTGATCTGATCATTTCTGCAATAGCCTCATTAAATCTGCAATGTCGTTGCCGTAAGCTATTTACTGCGATAGAAATGTGACTTGAATCAATTTTGAAACTAATTAACTTTAGTTGTACTCATTCTTTTTGAATGAAAAGCTTCGTAGACTAAATTAAAAATTTTTCATTATTGTTATTATTATTATTTGTAGTAATAGTAGTAGTAGTAGTAGTAGTAGTAGTAGTAGTAGTAGTAGTAGTAGTAGTAGTAGTAGTAGTAGTAGTAGTAGTAGTAGTAGTAGTAGTAGTAGTAGTAGTTGAAGTAGTAGAAGTAATAGAAGTAGTAGAAGTAGTAGTAGTAGTTGGAACATTTACGGAACATTTTTACATGGTTTACGTTACGATAATAAGGAAAAAATTTCCTATCTATGATATATTACATATAGCGTTAAAGGTCAATACTGAATGGATCGAGTAAGTAAATAATAAACGGCGTCAAAAAAGTCGAAAAATATTAAATTATCAAATATTTGCTCGAGCTCAATATTTTTTTTTTAAATACGACTTTGTAAAGTAGTTTTTGTAGGCTGCTGTCAAATTGGCTTGCGGTTATGCTTAAAATCAGTCTTTTTATACAAATTATTGAGAAGGACTTCATCGAAAATTTTGAAAATGGTTGGCGACTAGACTGCTCATGATAAAACATTGCAATACGTCATTCCTGCTTTGAAAAAGCTTTCAATATTTTTTCCAGTTCTACAAAATATTATATCCCAATAATTTAAAATTAAAAAATTAACTTAAATCATTCAATCAAAAAATGTTGATGCAATTTATATGTACAAAGAGTATTCTCACCAAATTAATTCACATTTTAGAAGATAAAGGCTAACAGGACATAAAATAAATTCACGAAGCACATTCACAAGTTTCAAACACTGTTCCTCTACTTCCTATATTGTGGTATGTTTAACAAAATAAATGGTATTTAAACAAGCGTAACACTGATCAATAATATAGTTCAACAGCAAATAAAACGTTCGCCTATTCAAAATAATTTTTTCAGCTTTAAACATTCACAAACACAACACATACTGATATTAATGAATATTTTTGCAACTGCAATTGAATCAAATACGGAATTTGTTAAAATAAAAATAACTAACGTCATTGATTGGATTTTCTACCGAAATAATGTTGTAAAGAACTTTTAAAACTTGAACGCACAAGTTCACTTTTTGGGAATTAAGTTTATTTTCATTTCTAATGAATAGGCGAATGAATTGAGAACTTCCGTCAAATAGGTTATGCCAAACATGTCATCTCTTATTCTTAAACTATGAAAAAAACACATCAAAAAATTAATATTCAATGATTAAATGACAACCAAATTATTTCCTAGTACTTGTTAGATATATTATTTAAACCTAAACGCCCGATTTACGATCGTCTTCTCGTTTTCACTCCTTAACTTTTTTTAAACACTATCACGTTAAGTCTGCGGTTGCTATTTCTGGATCTTTTCTCTAAATTTCTCTAATTCTTTCTCAAACTACTTTTCCATCACTTACGAAGTTCAGAGCGGATCTCAAGACCCATCGGTTTGTGAAATTTATTAAGGACTTGAGGAGCACTTCGGAAATGACGATTTAGAGACTAATTGATTGATTGAACCAACGGAGTTATAAATTTTTCAAGAATTAAAATTGTTTTAGAATTTTTATAAATGAATATGAACGAACACCATCGATGTGGCAATGTTTATACTTCAAATTCAACCAAGCCGAAATTTTTTTATAATTATTTTTATTTAAAAATTAATCGTTAAAATCATCTTAAAATATTTTTGTTACAAAATAATTTCACCTTAAATTTGGGTCGAAACCAGTTAACAGACGAATTAACTTCATGTCTAACAACTGTCAAACGATATAGGAATTTTCAACAATATAAGGATTTTGTTTATTAATTACCATTTAAAGATAAATGAAACTGTTAGTCATTTAATTTTACCAATTATTATAATATGTGTAATTATAAAGCAACCTTGACACCATTTGGTAAATAAGGGTCATTGTATAATTTTAACCGGTCAACAATTCCTTGCAGACAAGGACCATTACTGATGAGCAACATGGTAGAATTTTAAACATTGTTTAATAGTATTTCATCTCATTAAATTAAATCAACTTTTATTAGATTTTATTACACAAAAATTCCTGCACATGATCACTGGCAGATATGGAGGCGGGGGGGGCATTTTTTAAAATTAGAGTAATATATGTGTAAAATCGATCAAAAATTGAACTTGATAAGCAAAAAAAAGGTCGTCAGCCACACTACCACAAATCTTGGCCTCCCGTAAAAATTTTGGATTTTGTCCTCCCGTAAAATGTAAGCATTTTCAGATTTTTGGCCTTCCGTCCAAGTTGTCTAGATCGCCCCCAGCACATGATTATTATTCTGAGTATTAGGTAAAACAATTAGCGCAACGTTGGTCTGCAGTAAAATGTTATAATTTCATGCCCATTAACCATTATCATTTTTAAGAATTACAGCCCTTTGCTCTTAGTATTTAGTGTTCCATCATCAGTATCACAAACTGTCACAAATCGATTAACCCCCCAAAAATAAACATGTCACAAAACTTTACCCCTTCCCCCCTCTTAGTGAAGAGTTATTAAACAATGTAATTGTTCTATGCTTTTACTTTTAATGATATCAAAATATTGAATGACAAGTTTATATGACGATAGTTTGACATCAAAATGCTTTACCGTAATTAAAATATAACGAATTAATAAGAAAGATCACGAATTGCTTTCCTCCCAAAGACTGGCCAGGTGCTGTGAAACTGAAATTAACGAAATACATAGTCTTTCTTCTTTTGGTTTATTTTGTAACTCTACGTTGGTAGCGTCCACGTCATCTTCATTCGGCCATTCAACATCAACATCAACATTCAACATCTTCGTTTTCCTCAAATGCAATTACTGTCATAAATTCCCTCTGGCGTCTAGCAGCAACTCTGACTGGTCTAACTTTATTATGCTGAAATAAAGATGTTTTGTGAATAACATGATGCTTTTTTGCCATCACAAGCTAGGACAAGCTGTTTGGAATGGCTATTTAATTTTCAACATAAGACTAACAAATAGATTTGGAAAATCAATGTTTCTTTAATGTACTGCATTTGTGGGCTTTCACTATTTCGACTAATTGGAACTGGAGGTGGCAGAAACACAGCGGTAAACTTTAACAATGGCATTTAAATTTGACTCCTCTTTTAATTAATATTCATGAGCTATTTGTTCGATTGAAAACTTTGATATTCAGTTATGCGCATATATATGAAAGAAAATATATTTATTGTTTTGTTTATTTATAAAAAGGGACGTCACACTTGCGTTTACCTCCCCCCTCGTCACAAAGTGTCCCAAATATTTAGACCCCTCCACTCCATGAAGCGTGACATCCTTTATGGACGGCCCGACTGTAAAAATATTGAAAAAATTTAATACTCAGTTGAACAGAATAGAATTTTTGAACAGAATTCACTCAGTTGAAGTTGATAATGTATATTTAAAATGTTCAGACGGGAGTATAGAACTGGTGAAAGCGATATAAACTACTTTATCTATTTCCATTATCAAAGTCGTCATTTGTAGTAGCACAGTTCCATCATCACAACATTGTCGTCAACATTGTCATCTTACATACCAACAGAAATGAATTAATTAAATATCTAGCCTGCATACACTTGTGACCAGATGACTCCTTAAAACCATCTCACACAAACACTCCAGGGCTAGCATTATTACTTATTACAAACGATTAAAGTTATTGTGAGAATGATTTAATGTATCATTTGGTATATTGAATGGATTAAACAATTAAAAACATGAAAAATTTTTTTTTTGACAGGATATGAAGCTTTTTTAACATTCAAACATATTTGTAGGTATAAAGACAAATTGAATGAAAAGTAATGTGACAAGCGTAAAGAAGTGAACGGTGAGAATAAATTTGAGAATTGAAGTAATATGTCTGGTGAAATTATTAGTTTCTAATTGAAGGCGCTTCAATAATATTTATCAAGATAAAACAAAAAAATACTCGTAACAAACAAAATTGAATATTGTTTAATCGCCATGCTATCAAATAAACCTCTGCCATCCGTGCGGCGCGGAACACAAACATCAATCAACTGTGCACAACTGACGAGTGTAGTCACGTGTTCTTCTTTCAATGTCTCTATTAAGATTATCTCGTTTTTACAAATGTTCAGAATATTTTTCAACGTTTGACATTTTGAATCTTCATTAGGTTCTTTTGTTAAATTCTTCAATAAGTTCGAGAGTATCAACTAATATTTATTTTTGATAAAGCATTGGTTATTGAAGGAAGATATATGATAGAGTTTTGTTATCATAAGTAAAATTGCGGTGTAAAACGGCCAAATTAACTGCACAGTGGACATATTTTGCACCAGGTAAAAATTGATTTGTGCCATTCTAACGAAACAGCCACACACATTAACAGCCACACACACGCATTATCTATAAAAAAACTCGGTTTAAAAAAAAATGAAATTCTAAAATATTATTAATTATTTTGTTATATATTAAAACCATATCTAAACTGTTTTTTATATTTGTTGAAATATATAAAGGACCAATGCGATAATAAAATGAAAATTACAAACTTGAATGATTGATATTTTAGAACGTTCGCCAAGAAACTGATATTTATTGAAGTCGCTAAACTCCATCGCTGCGCTGTTTCAACCATCAAAATGTCAGCTCGAAAAAGAAACATAGAAAGTGCAAATAAAATATAGTCTGGCTCAGAAAAGTTTAACTTTTATAAACATTATATATAGATAAACACACATATATACATATTGTGTATATATATATATATATATACATATACATATATATATATATATGTGTGTGTGTGTGTGTGTGTGCATGCGTGCATATGTGTGTAGGTGCGTGTGAATTTGTTTGCGTTTGCAAAATCATTTTTATTTTTGGTTATCCATCTAGCCTTTGTGTCGGTAAATGACGGTTTTTAATTTTCTCATATTTATTAATAAAATAAAACTTAAAATAAATGAAATGTTTTGGTCAGTTATTATAATGTTATAACAGCGTAAATGATAGAATAGCGCTATATAATTTGTTCTTTGCTATATTTGTAATCTTTGGGAGATTTGTAAAATTGTGTCTACACTAAATCGGGATATGAATTTGTTTTCCAAAGTTGAGGTAGAAGAAGAAGTGGAGGTTCGAAGCGCTGTTGTAAATGTGATTTATGTAGTTATTTGGACTAATGTATTGTTCCTATTAATGTTGGTATTCAAACAAATGTTTAACAAAGTTTGTGTAATAAACAGTTGTGTTCATCAATCAGAAATCTTGAACCTACGGATAAACGAACTCTTGACTATTGTTGGAAGCTAAAATACGGTGTTGGAGATATAGAGATTATTGAAGTTTAACATCGGTGTTGGCCTTTACGAGGTCAAGGAGATACAATATTAAAAAAAAACAGAAATATACGTTTTTTTGTAACCGTACTCACAATTGTTTTTTAAAAACTTTTTAAAAATCATGTAATTAAGATTCATGGTGTTTATTTATGTTATTTAATTTAGCAATGAAATTGTTTTGAAATTAATAAAAGATGAACAGCTGAGAAAATTTTTTAAATAGTGTAAGAATTTTCAAAAGAAAACTGAAATAAAACAATCTTATATGGCAAAATGTTATTCAAGCACAAAAATTTGTACTTATAAAATACAGTGATATCAAAAACAGGCAAATATTAATGGAACGAATGAATAGAACATCTCTGCAATTATGAATTAATGATCATTTCAGCGGGAATGTTAGCAATTGTTACTATCATCATGTATTTAAAAAATCATTATAAAAATTGGACAACTGCTACTTTTTCTTAAATTGTCAGCAAATTAAATTTTAAACGGAGTTAATTGCTTTTTTGGTTTTTAAATATTTATTCATGAATTTTAATATTTAGATTTTTTATTTGTGTTTTAATACTTCATTCCAGTTGCAAAAAAAAACTTTAAAAACTTTTTTGTTATGTTTGTTTTTGTTTTGAACTCTATAAACAAAATAGATATGTTTATATTTCCTGAAAAAATTCATTTCAATTTATGCATAATATGCCTTCTTCATGTTCGTAGATGAAAATTTTACTTTTCATTAAAATTATTTAACTTTGTAAAAGTTAACACAGGAAAGAAACATTATTATGAAAAAGGGTTGAAAATTAATTTCTATATTTTTTGCACTTAAAATTTCCATTTGTTTCCATTGTTATATTGTCATGCTTATTGTCAGATTTTATAAGTTTTTCAACGGCTTATTTTTTAATTAGTTAATAAGGGATAAGCAAATAGGATAGCAGATGATAAAATCTTAATTGAATAGGTCCAACAATATCAGATAATCACAAAAATTACCAATGCCAAATATCTTGTTAATTATATAATAAGTAAATCAAATATATAATAAAGAATATAACTCTAAAATCAACATCTTTGAAATAAATCAACTATCGTATAATCTAGAGTTATTGCTTAGATGATTGATCAAGATCTGCGAAAAAAAAATATTTCTAAAAAACCATCTATTAAATTGGACAAATCGGACAAATAAAAAATTATAAAAATAAATAAAAAGAAAATAAAACATACATAAAAACAGTAAACACATACACGCATACAAACATACTTCATTTTTTTTTACTCAAAATTAAACGTGAAAATGTTTGTTAAATTATTCTGAGACAATGAAATGGAACGACTGTTGTTGTCCAAGATGGATATGCTTATGCGCTCTTTAATTTCCGTTGAAAATGTTTCAACTGTTTAAATAACTTTGTAACATTATGAAGCCAAAATTAATATTAATGTAGCTTGATAAAAGTGAAAAATATAAAAAAAAATCAAAAATTAAATATTTTTATTTATTCAGCTAAACGTATAATGAAAAAAATAATAATTTTTCGATGGAAAGTGTGACGCATTTTTGAAAAATAATTTTATTTTCCCTCATTTTTAGCTATGCATTTTTTTTTTGAAATGAATTTTATTTGGCAAAAAAGCACAGGAGATCAAGATACCAACGTATGTGCTGACCACCTTAACTAAAATTGTGTCTCTATAGATAAGATGTAGTGATAAACAAAAATATTTGAAAATGAACAGTTGCAAACAAAAATGAATAAAATATTTCATTAAAATTAAATGAACTGAGGGTTTTAAAAAAGTAGTTAAATAAGCAAAAATAGTTATCTTTATTACATGAGTACGTTAAGCCACAAAAATAGAAAATAATAATATAAGATGATATATTTGTTAAGTAAAGATAACAAACAATCAACTAACAACGAAATGATTAGATGAGATGAGCTGACATGTCGAGGTTTTGAAAAGACTGAGTGAAGGAGAAGCCTTTATATTGGCAGGTAGAGTATCCCAGAAGCGCATTGAAGAAGATAGGGTAGAATTGGGAAAAAAGTTTGTTCGAGGTTTAAAAGAACGAAAATCGGGAGTATAACGTAAACATTCACGTCCAGTGTTTTTGAACAAAATAAGTTCATTGTATAATGGTAGACAATAATATAATTTGTATATTTTAAAAAAGGAAATTAACAGATGTTTGACATATAAGTGATTTATGTTGCAGATGTTTGATAAAGGATAATAGGGGGTTACATGATCAAATTTATACAAATCAAATAGAATACGAATGAAGAAATTTTGAGCCAAGGTTAAAATATGAAGATTAGATTTAGGGGCAGAACCCCAGGCGGAGATGCAATATGTCAAATATGGCAGAACGAAAGAGTTATATAAGGTTAGCAGGATAAACTTAGGAAATTTAAATCTAAGGCGATAAATAAGCCCTAAATTCTTAGATAATTTGCATGAAATGTGCTTAATATGAGCAAACCATGATAAATTAGAAGAAATGATAACACCTAAAAATTTGGTAGAGTCTACTCTCTTAACTGTTTGTTCATTGAGCAAAACAATAGGGAAAACAATATCGGTTCTAATCTTTGGACCAAACAAAACAAAACATGTTTTATCCAGGTTAATACGCAGGTTATTAGAAACAACCCAATTATAAATAAGCTTCAATTCATTATTAATAACGGAGACTAAAAAATTGAGGTCAGAATGAGAGTATAATAGAGTAGTATCATCAGCAAACAGAATGAATTTTAGAATACTTGATGAGTTGATAAATTCATTAATAAAGATATTAAAGAGCAATGGACCAAGGATTGAACCTTGAGGAACACCGGAATTAATTGGCGATAATGAGGAATTAGAATCATTAATAGACACGTATTGGGAACGGTCGTGTAAATAAGAACAAAAACAATCATAAGGCAGACCACGAATTCCATAAGAAAACAATTTATATAGCAAAATCTTAGGATCTAAAGAATCAAAAGCCTTGCACAGGTCAATAAAAACGCCAATTGAATATTTTTTAGATTCGAGAGCAAGAGAGATAAAATTCACAACATCAATTATTGCAAATTCACTCGATAATTTATCCCTAAAACCATACTGATTTAAACAAATTACATCACGGAAATAAAAAAATTTATTAAGACGGTTAAGAACAATTTTTTCAATTAACTTTGATAAACTAGAAAGCACAGAAATTGGTCGATAATTTGTTATAGAATGCCGGTCTCCAGATTTAAATAAAGGTAAAATTTTAGAAAATTTAAGGCAATTAGGAAAAACACCTTTGTTAAATGACATGTTAATCAATTGGACCAAGGGTAATAAAATACTATGAATAATTTTTTTAAGCATAAAATTAGATATGAGATCATCACCACAGCTATGAGTATTCCAAAAGTTATTCACAACGTCAATAATTTCATTTGGAAGACACTCAAACAAAACAAATGAATCATTAACACCATAGCTGACATACTTTTTATAGTCACAATTATTAACATCGCTATTATCAATAGTGTTCATTGAAGACAAATAGATGTTAAAATGGTTACATAATTGTGTATCATCCGTGATAAAATGACCATCAATCATAATATTAAGTGGTGCGGAATGATTAAGACCTAAACATGATTTTAGCATTTTCCAGCACTGTCTGCTATTGGATCGACACTTAACGAAATGATCATTATAATATGAATTTTCAGCTAACTTACACAACTTGGTAAATATATTCTTATATTTAGAATAAGCTTCAAGCTTGAATTTTAATTTTGATAAAATTAAACATGAAATTGAAGCTCTGTCAGTTTTGATGATTCGTCGACCGGCAGGATGATTTTGAATGCCGTGGATTCTAAAAGGTTGTTTTGTGCGACGCCAATAACTTCAGGGTTACGTTTACGTAGTACTGGGTAACAGTGAATGAAGTCAATGTTTTTGGAACGGAGATGATTTTCGATTGTTTCTTTATTACATGGGCCAACGTTGCCCACGTAAAATGTTCTCTTCTTAACAATAATTTTAGAGGCTTTTAAGGCACAATTAGTGCCCGTGCCATACATTTTTAACGGTTTCTTAGATATAACATTGCTGTTAGAAGCTTGGTGTTGTTAAAGATTTTGAGGTTGGAGGTTTCGCCATTTTCGCAATGTATATATATATATATATACCGGCATATTTTATAACGCTTTAAAAATAAAAGATGTTTTGTTACATGCAAATTTGAAAAGTTGACAGCAAGTAATGGCAACCGATCGTTTACAACTTTGCCAAGAAAACAATGGGCAATACAAGATACTACAGATAATCCGACGGGGGCAGTTAAAGTTTTTTGGTCACATTATGCGGAAGGAAAGAATGGAAAATCTAACAACTACTGGAAAGATTGCAGGGAGAAGAGATCGCGGTCAACACGAATAACATTCGTGAAGTCCTCGTGTCACTTGTTGAATATCACTATATGTAAATTCTTACGAAATGTTTAAGATCGGGTTTGGGGGAGACCGATAGTCGCCAATGTCCTGAAAGGATAAGGCACGAGAAAGAAAACTTATATTAAATTTGACAAAACAAGAAACATAACGGAATAAAGTTAACATTTTATTTACACGTGAATACCATTTTAACATCTAAAAAACTCGTCAATCACATAACTTCCATTCAGTTTTCCAGTTTTAAAAATCTACCCAAAACTTTCAAATTCTTCATAGGCATTAAAAGCAAGTAGAATAAAGACATAACGATCGTAACGCAACGATTGTTTCATTCGTTAAATTACTATTTTTACAAAAAAAAACAGAAGAAACTGTCAAAAAATAAGAAATTAACAAACAAAATGTAACAAAAAGGAGCAAGCAAAACATAATCATCTAATCTTTCCAAAAAGTTTAGATGCATTCAGCGTCTTTGGTACCACACGAATCGTCATAGAGATCCTAGCTTCCGCTCTTTTCAAATCTTTACCATAAAAATCCGGACCCAAATTCAAAACTTTATCGTCGATGTGGTCATTAGTCGTATCCCTAATCCCGTGCAAGTAATTAGTGTAGGCCTCGGAGCGGAAAATTAGTAAGCTTCTCCTTTTTAAATATAACGAACCAACCCGTCTGTCGGCCATTTTCGATCTTTCTGTAACGTTCTGATGAAAAATTGAAAGAAAACAACAAGGTTAAACATTCACATGGTTGTTGGAATTAAAGAAAAATCTTGCACGCACACAAACACGCACGCACATACACACGCACACACACACACACGCACACACAGTGAATAACTTACTTCTGCATCATAATTAAAATTAAAGTAACTCCTATCCACAGAGCTTTCTTTATTATTATTATTATTGTTATTGCTATTATTATTATTATTATTACAACCAATGTTTTCAGAGTCAAGTTCATCAATGTCATTGTTATTAATATCGTTAATACTACTACTACTACTACTACTACTACCGCTACTACTACTACTACTACCTTTATAGTTGTTATTATGATTATTTCGACTACTACTACCATTAGCGCTACCACTACTAATACCATTACTGCTACTACTACTACTGCTACTACTACTACTACCAATACTATTCTGGTGCGAATTGAGTACTTGAGTACCACTACTACTAATACTTTCTTGTTGGAGGTGATGATGATGATTGTGGGGGCGATAGAAGTCGATTAGGAGGTTGGAGGCCAGGGATAGGATGCAGACGGTGGGGTAGTACAAGGGACCGTCTGTGTGTGGCTTGAAAAAGAATTTTTAGAAAGTTATTTTTCCTGTTCATACATTGATTAAAGTTTAAGCTTTTATACAGTTTGAAAATGGAAAATTACATTTTAAGATACTCAATAAATGAATG
>NW_008705215.1:280723-323588 GCF_000326865.2 Helobdella robusta | reverse complement strand
TTTAACAAATCAATATTAAAACTAGAATAATTAATTGATACAATAGAAGGTTTAGGTAAATTAAGACAAGGAATGACAAACGACGAAAAAATAGGAAAATGGTCAGAAAGAGATGATATAATGACACCAGACCTATGCCCGGTGATATTATTAGTGAAGATATTGTCAAGTAATGATTTATTAGTAGATGAGACACGTGTAGCAAGAGATATAAGTGAAAAAAAACCGAACGAATTTAACAAGTTTATAAATTGAGTTGGAATGTGTCTATAATCGTCATCAAATAAATTAATATTAAAATCACCAATGATATATATATATTTGTAAACACATTAAAGTTAACTGATAGAAGTAGGGTTGATAAATCGTTTAAAAACAAATTTACATCAGAGCTAGGAGGACGATACAAAATAATAACCAAATAATTTATATTGACATTTACAAATATTTCAACCATCATACATTCAAACGTTGATCTATGGAATGAACAATTATCACATACCGCATACTTTAAACCAACTCTGACAAATAAGCCCACACCCCCACCGACGGTACCAGTACGATTCTTACAAACGAAATTAAAGTTAGGCAAATTGACAAGATTAAAATTAGTTTCATTCAGCCACGTTACGCTAACAGCTATCAGATCAAATTTATCACCACACTCATCAATTAAAATATTAAATTCAGTGAATTTATTTAATAAACTTCTACAATTAACATGCATAATACAAAAATTATGAACGCCAATGAAAGAGTTAACATTCTCCGGCATCATTTGAGAACAAATATTTGAATATTCATTAAGGACGTTGTGATCAGGATCAACATCTTCGAGCAGACCATGAGATGAAGAGTTATCCACAATGTTGAGGTTGAGGTTATTGTTTGTTGTCGCCATAGTTAACGTTTGGTGATTTCATCTCGATGACAGGATTCGTGTTGATGTCGCCAAAGTTGGTGTCTGATGATTTTTGGGCATTACTGAGAGTCACGTTGAATGATTTTTTAGCAATCTTATCTTCAGCAGTTCTTGGAATGTTTGTCGCTGAATAGTCCCACTCACGAAGGAAAGCGTATTTGGGCCAAATGTCAGGACTTGTCAGTTTTGATGATTCGTCGACCGGCAGGATGATTTTGAATGCCGTGGATTCTAAAAGGTTGTTTTGTGCGACGCCAATAACTTCAGGGTTACGTTTACGTAGAACTGGGTAACAGTGAATGAAGTCAATGTTTTTGGAACGGAGATGATTTTCGATTGTTTCTTTATTACATGGGCCAACGTTGCCCACGTAAAATGTTCTCTTCTTAACAATAATTTTAGAGGCTTTTAAGGCACAATTAGTGCCCGTGCCATACATTTTTAACGGTTTCTTAGATATAATATTGCTGTTAGAAGCTTGGTGAACTTGAGGAGAAACGTGTAACTTTCTTTTTTTCTTGGCTTTTTCGACAGGTTGAAATCCTTCGTCATCGTCGGATTCACTCACAGGGTTATTACTATATAATATTTTATTATTATTAATAAGATTAGAAGTTGAATTACTACATCTATCAGCCCACGAATTAGTATTAAGATTTTTACTTGCTGTTTTGATTTCAGATAGCTTTGTTGTTGAAGTGGTTGTTGTAAACGCTTTACTTTTATGATGTTGAGTAGTCATATGGTTAGAAACAATATCGCGTATATTATTTAGCAAGCAGGTGTTATTAGTGTTATTCATTCATGTTATTATGGAAAATTATTTTTAAATAGTGCAGTTTCTACTGATTTTATATTTAATTTCACAGAACAGAAAATAGATCGTCCTGACTCGAACCACCATTATTCACCATAGCTTGTTGTATATTCATGGAAGCATTCTCAACTAATGCTGAAACTCAATTCAACCAACAGAATATTGCTTTATTTGAACAACGATTAGTTTGATATTTAAAATAACAAAAATAGCTGCTGGTAATAAGTGATTTGTTCTTTTATTTAACAAACCAAATCAATTCAATGTATTTCGGTGAGTTGATAAAAACCGAACAAACGTGAATGCGTTTCAATATTTTTTTCAGTTATAAATTACAAGTTCAAACTTTAAACAGATTATTATCCAATTTCAATATCACCCATCTTTCATGTCTTCAAGAAACAGACTATACTTCCAATCATCTTTCAATCAAACGACTGCTACTTAATCAGTTATCGTTCCGCCCAACAAATTAATCTACATCCACCGTCACCTCTTACCTCTACAATCATTCATTCATACCACATATGTAATTCTTTAATTACATTCTTATTGGAATTGAGCTATAACAGTGAATGAAGCTTGATGAAAGCTTAAAGCATTTTCCATTACATTTTGGTATCGGAATTGAACTATAGCAGCAAAACAGAATGCTAGTTTTTCATAAATTTTGATAAATTAAATTATAGTGGTCTTTTTAGAATAAGCCACATTGTATAAATAATTGAACCATAGCACTTGAACGTAATCTTGTGTGTGATTAAAAAATAAATTTTCAATTATTTGAATTGCAATAGAGTTTTTTAATTAAATTTTATTTTCAAAATTGAACAATAGCATTCAAACTTAGCTTTAAGCTGTAATCAATGGCGGTTGTGTGCGATCAACCAAAAGTAATAAGCATATTCCAATTGTTATGTGAGAATGTTTTAAATAACAAATTTTTAAAAATGCTTAAAAAAAATTCTCAAATTTCTTAAAAATGTCTAAACTGAATTGATAAGCGTACACAAATGCTCGCTTCCCTTACACATGCTAAACTCTAAAACATGGGTATTTTTTATGATCGCTTGAATGCTGCAAACTTTGTGAACTGTCTGCAATTTGTATACGAATCAAAATTACATGATCAACTTAATAAATAAAATCATGCTTGTGATAGAAATGAACAACTTGCGCCCAGACCAAAGTTAAAATAAATTTAAATATTTCTTTTAGAAACATTTTCAATTCATTTGTTTGGAAAGGTTTGCTTGAATGATTTATGACATCAAAGCATTTATTCTTGAATTATTTCAAAATTACTTAACATATTTGTAAAAAAACAAACGTACAAATGTATGCAAATTTTCATTTCATAATGAATGAATTAAATAAGAATTCATTATCCATAAATTGTCATTGGATGTCACAACGAATCTCACAACACCAATTTAGTTGTTGCCTGGCCTGCAAAAATAAGTAAAAAATTTCATGCTTTATATATTTTAATAATACAATTAAGTCTTATATTAAATGTATATTCAATTGTTAATGAAAAATTTTATAGTGTAATTAAATATTCCGCATGTTGAAATTATTATTGGTTCATTTTTTATAAGAAAAATATTTTGGAAAAATTGTATAAAAAAATTTTTTTTTTCAACAAAAATAAAAAAAAGTTATTACATTATTCCACTTCTCAGTTGCAAATTTATAAAAAAAATAATGATTATCATAGAAAGCGATAAAGCTTACACATGCGATAGATCAATGCAAGAGGCACATTGACAGATTTCACAGCCATCAGCATCGCGTTGGAAACCACCGGGACATATGAAGTTTTCGTGACAGTTTGCTGGCTTGCATACTAAAAATTAAATTAAAATTTATTGATGTTTTTGGTAAAAGTTGTTTCTAAAGTTTAACAATAACTCGAAATCAAGCACTACCGCACGATCCAGATGATTCATCGCAAGACTGGTTTTCACCGCATGGCTAGAGGTAAAAAATAAATCAATTGAATTACAACAATATATAATGTTACAAACATAATTTTACTGAAAAAATAATCTTTAATTAGGTCAAAAATAAACAAAATTGAAATTCGAAATAAAATCAAAATCTCAAAAAAGTCAACAAACCGGGCATTCGAAACCTGGGATAAATATTTATAAATCAAATCTTTTAATGATTGAGCGTTCAAATATTTTATTGATTGAATGTTTCATTAATTAAAATATTTTCTCGGTTAAATGTTTCATTGAAATATAAAACATGAAAAGGAGCACTATGCTTATGTTAATGAAACTAACCAAATGCTAACACGACGCAGGAAATAAGAAGGAAAAGACACACGATCTTGTTCATATTGCTGGCTCTCTTTAAATTTTCAAATGTTCACCAATAATTCAACTTAATTTTGATATCCTGAATTTATAAATTTACAACAAAGCTTATTCTTTTATAGACTTCTCTTTAGTTAATTTTATGTTCACAAATAAAACCCTTAAGTAAAAGTGTGAAATAAGAATAATAATTTGTTAGAATTTGCATGAATTCTAATAATGTTAGTAATGTGGCTATCTGAGTATGACAGTTGAACATTGGATGATTGGAACTTTTTCATGTGTCAACCCATGTATCGTACATTTCAGTGCCATTAAAACAAAACTGTCGCGAAGATTTGAACCTTAAATTATAAATCATAAATTATACAAAGTGTGACGAGCGAAAATTTAAGAATAACTAGAAAAATATGCGTGATTTGTTATAATGAATAATGAATAGACTAATTTATGAAATTTATAATTAACACCAGTCGGTACCGTAAGTTAGGCGGACATGATTTATCTGTTTTTTAAAATTCACGTTAGTAAACAATCGCGTTTAATTACAATGGCCAAGTTCTTAAGTACGATTTCAATTTAGGTTAAATCGCATTATATACTGTTGCATTCAAATGGTACAACAAATTTTTATGTAATTGAACGTTAAAGATAAAACTTGTTCCAAATAGAAGCTGAAAAAATAAACTATATTGGTTTTTCTCCATTTGGAATAGTTATTATTATTGAAAAAATGAAAACATCCTCAACGATTTTGAATCGCATACTGTTTCGGATGTCAAGTTAGAAAAAGTTTCAAATATGCAAAGAAAATATTTATGTTAATTTAAACTAGCATTCAATTTAAAATAGTTCACAATACATAAGCAAATTATCATTAACATGATCTATAGGTAGATAAAATATGTTTCAAAATAGAGAATACATTAAAAAATCAGGGATCAATTTGGAAAGTCATTAATGGGGCAAGAACGGTCCCTGAAAAATCACTCTATTAAGCGGTTCATTTGGCACTTTCCAACGAATATCTGGAAGCAATTTAAATAAGAAAAAGTTGAAAAATTAATATCTAATATTAATATAATAGAACAAAGAAAGTTTAATTAAATTTTTTACGTTAAAAATCAACCGTATATTAAAATTTTTACCACATTTTCAGTGACTCGATTTAAAAACTGGTCTGATGAAATCACTTTTAATTTTTCAAACAGTTTCATATAAATTATTAAAATTTATTTTCATTAGCGGAATAATAGAGACAAAAATTATAATACTTACCTACTAAAAATACATCAGCCTGTAACGTTATATTTTTACCACAAGTTGCAGTTCATTATTGCATTTGTTCAAGTTTTCATAATACAGTTCATTTAAAGATGAGAACAGTTTTTTAGTTTTATCTTTGAAACTATTTATTATAAAATTTATGCATGAAACTAACATTAAAGGCAGATAACATAAATTGTGAGAAGTAACCAGTGATGCAATATTTTTTGTTAAACTATAACTATTTTGCAATAAAAATAGTTATTTAACTATTAGTAGCAAAACAAATAGTAAATAGTAAACTAAACTTAAAAAAAAGTTAAACTATTCTAAACTATTTTGCAACTATTTTTATATAAACTTTTTGACAAGTAGAATTCAGAATCATCATAAACACTTTAAAACACGTCATGTTAATAACAGTTAATACTTCAAAATAACTTAAAAAATTAAATTTAGATATAAAAGATAAGAGCCTTTCTAATAGTAAAGTTCATGAAAGCCAGTTAAAAAACATTCAAAAAAATGAAACACATACATTTGCTAAAATGAAATTCATAAATTAGAAATACAAAACATGTCGAATCATTTTTTATAGAAAAGTCAGTAATATATTGACTTAAAAAATGTTCATACTTTTATATTGCTAGTTTAACTTTAAACAGTATTGCGCCTCATGTAAAAAACTTCATGTAAAAAACTATTTTCATTTTTGTATTATATTGAAATTAACTATTTTGTATTTTAAAAATATATATGTAATAAACAGATCAGTGGAGGGGACGGAGTCGTGTACTTGTCGAACGTTACACATTCAACTTCTTCCTTCTACGAACTAAAAGTTTAGATCACTAAGACATACTAGCTGTTGTTTTCTTTCGTGTAAATGTATGTGTTTTGTCGCATCGAAAGTCACACAGATAATAGAATCTATTTGAAATAAAAACTTTGAAAAATAGTTTGTAATTTTCTGGATTCAAAAAATTAATACCATATCATTGAATCAATGTTATTAGTAATGCTAACAATAAAACATTTGTTATTGATACTTAATCTTTTTCAAGAGAATCATTAGCTTGCAATACGAACTCTTGCACATCTAACAGATTCTGCGTTTCTAGGAAAAGTTGACGGTGAGAACAAGCATTTTTTTCATCCATATGTTTTTGATAAGAAGAAATATAAAAAAGAACTTTTTTAATAAAAATATTTTATACAACTCAGGAGCACAGAAACCAGTTGTCGGATACAACTGCGATGATAACAAACCTTGCACTAAAACAAATGCTTCTTTGGTAGAATTTTATTTCCCTCACACAATCTCCACCAAATTTTTTCAATGTAGTGAGTGGGGTCAACGCTATGTGATGCTGTGTCTTGTTGGACTGGTGTGGAATCAACAAACATACATTTGCAATTGCCTTTAAAAAGAATAAAATAAAACTAAAATATATTTGAACATGCTTTAAAATGGTTGATTGACATTTGGAGATAGGTAATGTTTATGATTGGAAACTAATTTGTTTCGAGTAAACGCTTCGTTTTTTTCAAAAAATTTTAATTTTGCTGACTGAATACATTTGCTAGCTTAATGTATTTGCTGGTTCCCATGAAAGCATATTTTTAAATGATATTTTTCAATTTTAAAGTTAGATTAAATAAAAATAAAATATTGTTCTTATCAAACACAGTTGTTATTGATAAATCTAGACATATATAAAAATAAACGAGAGTTTGCAATGAGAGTAGGTAATTTTTCATTAATATGAGCGCTTCATTGAAGTTGAGCGCTGGTTAATTTATGTGGATATATAAAACAAAAACATTTTAATCACGTAATCACAAAAAACTCAATTTTTTATGTGCAATTTCGCTATTTTTCACTGGAAACTGCCTTGAAGTTATCCGAATCAAATATTGATCTACCGTGGCATTTTTTATTTTAAAATTATTTATTGAACTTCTATATAAAAATTTTATCATCTAGATCTCTTTTAATTATTTACGCAACATTACGCGTATTTTACTATTAAAAACTTATAATTTTTGAAGCGAAACAACAGCAAAGATTTGTAATCATTTTATTAGTGCTTTCCAATTTCTCAATGTTCAACTAGGGGCGGAAAAAGAAAATTTATTACAGTTATACTGTTATTTAGAAACACGTAACAATTGCGGTACGTCCCAATCAGTTATCATAATGTTTTCGACCTTGGACTTAAAACGAATGTAACACTGGAGTCTCTGTCAAACAACAAATTTGAGTTAAGTGTAGGTAGCAGTGTGATGTAGCTTTTAGAAGATTTTACAAATGTTCATCAGTTTTGTATGTAAATCAACATTTGTTGAGTGATACTAAATATTCAACAGTGTTTTTTTCATTGCTCTCTATGATTATTCATTAATTTTTAAATTAAATTAAGAGATTATCTTATTAAAATTTTTTGTTTGTTTTTATAACTAACAAACTTCTCTCTTTTTGCATATATAAATTTATAATTTTATAATTATATAATTATATAAATAATGTTAACCCCTTAATAAAAAATATGATTATATGACTTTCAAGGAGTAAATATTACAATTGCTGTGATTGATAGAAAGTGTGCATCTGATGTTTTGCATTTTCAGCCGAAAAAAAATTTCAAGCCAACCAAGACCGGATTCAAAAGAGACCTATAATTTTTTTCGGAAACCTAAACAATAAAGGAGACCTTCACGTAATATCCAAATAAAAACTAGCTAGCAAACGATCCATTCATTCCCCAAAACATAGTGAAAAACTGGTTTTAATAAAAAAAAATTATGTGGTGTAGGTAAAAAAAATTGTTGACAACTTTATTTTATAAACCAATTTACTTTAGTAGACTTGACTTTAAATTGACTTAGAGGTCTACAGTCCTGTGTTGACAAGGACGGCAGGAGCAGTAGCAGTAGTAGTAGCAACCGTAGTAGAAGCGATAGTAGTAGTAGAAGTAGTAGTAGTAGTAGTATTATTATTAGTAGTAGAAATAGTAGTAGTAGTAGTGTTAGTAATAGTAGTAGTAGTAAAAAATATTTTATGTAATAAAAGTAGAATATGTAAGTAAATTTTCGAATAATATTAAAATACCGCGATGCATCCGACAATAAATATTCAGCAACGATTAATTTAAAAAAGGAATTATTGATAATAATATGAATTTAGCAAGATCAGGCTTAATCATGATTTAACTCGAGAGCCGCGTTCTGAGTTGTGCGGTCTTATTGCTGATGCCAAATGTAAAGAAGCTGGCGATGAGCATTTTTTGTAACGGGTCAGGGAAGCAGTCGGTCAAAAATAGTAAAACTTCCAAAGACTCCCTTATTGTTGAGTTAAACTTTGATTAAATCAACATCAGGTCAATCTTTTCTAGCCTAAATGTTATTTATAAACTGCTTTCTAGTAGTTTAGATATTTTTCTTTCGACTGAAACACAGCATGGTTCTCCTGAAGATCCTTCTATTTAGTTGGCCATGCCTCCAGGTTTCAATTTTTTGATGTTTTGTGGTCTTTATTGCTTTGGTATTATGTTTTATTGTGCTAGTTTTATTGGTCAATGGTATCTTAGATAGGAACATTGGTAAACAATGATTCTACATCAAGTGAAGCGATATGATTGGATGGCTGGTTTTTGTTCAACAAAATTATGAATTTTTTGGAAGATTGTAGGTTGTAGTCATAAAGGCTGTACAGATCTAGGTTTTTGTTGAGAAGCTTAGCTAGGTGGCTGTCGGGATTTTGTTGAACTAATTAACACAATAAAACATAACACAGAAGCAATAAAACATAACACCAAATTAATTAACCCTTACAAGAAACCATAGCAATTAGTAAAGAAGACAGCAAACCAAGAGAACAAAAGCCTGGGTTTTACAAATTCTCAATATATACTGCAACAAGTGCTGAAAGTGATTGAAAAATCAAAATAGGTTCTACATTCGAGAATGAATTGGAAAACTGTATATTGTTCTAACTTTAATAAAATAAATAATGACGACAAGAATTTGGTTAAAAATATTGAGAAATGTAATAAAAAACTATCCAACGCTAAATATTCAGTAGATATGATAAATTACTGCATGTATATATTTATGAAATAACACCGCATTTTCAGCATTGTTGAGTTTGTAACTAAGTTTTTCAATTTTTCGTACAATTATTTTATCCATATTATTCAAATTAATAATAAAATTTCTAATTATTTTAGACTGCATTATTCATATATACATTTACCTAAATGCTTTTTCCGGTAACCTTTACCATCATCAGTATAATAGAGTTTGTGATATTGTTATATGTAATTCATCAGGTATTTATAGTTTCCTTTAACAAACGAACTCTAAGTTCCATTGTTTCTTTGTGTGAGTAATTTCTTTGTTGGTTACAGCTTTCTTTTTTTCGTTACAGCCAGTTGTTGTCGGATGTTTATTACAGGGTTGTTAGAAGCACGTTATTAAATTAAGTTTTTATAATAGTTATAGCTTGGTTTTATGACACTTGGGAGGGATGGTTAAAAACTGATGCGACGCTTAGTTTTGCTCTTTTTTAAATTCTATATCATGAGTTCATAAAATCATCAGTCAGGATTCAAACAACATCACTCAACAGAGACAGCTTCGCTGGATATTTTGTCTATATTATTTTTAAAGTCAGAAACGAAAAATGTCTCTATTTTGGCGCTTTTGGCGTCTGATTGCGTCGATCATAGTATTTTGCTGGACAGTTTGGAGAAGCAATTTGATATATCGGGAACAGCCAAACTCTGGTTTCAGTCTTACTTGACGGATCGAACGCAACAAGTGCTGTTTAATAACAATCTTTTAGATGCGCTACTGGTCGTTAACGGTACGCCACAAGGATCGGTCTTTGGGCACTTATTATTTGTTTTATACACGGCAGATGTTTTTCGATTAATTGATTCATTTGGTCTTTATAGTCACGCTTAGGCTGATGATATCCAGATCATTGTCAGTGGACCACCTAAAGAATTCCCAGTTTTGTGTGTGTGTGTTTATGTGCGTGTTTGTGTGCGCGTGTTTGTGTGTGGTGTGTCTGTCGATTTGAACCCACAAATAGTATATATTTATAAAGGTACAAATTTGGCAAATTTGGAAGCTAAAACAATGCAACAGTTTGTGACAGGAGAGAGAAAAGACAAAAAAAGTGACGGACAGTTGTTATTAATATATTCAGAAATAGTAAACGGTAAATAATGAAAAAATGCATATTAGTTACCTGAATTAATAAACTGCAACATCAGCCGATCTGAAACATACAAACGTTAATTGATTTGTTTGTGAATAAATTAATGACATCAATTACGACATTGATTTGTTATTAAAATTGTGTTCAAATTTTTTAATCCATAACCTTTAAGAGCATTCTGTACGGTTTGTAACACTGAATAAATTTTTATAATTTTCTATCAGATGAATGAATTCAATAATAATTTATTCTTATTGCTTGATTTTTTTACTAAAACATAAATTTTTTTCAAATTTTGTTTACTTTATCTAATTAGTTCTTTTATTCCAATTGTAACGAATGAACTTATTAAAGATTCTTGAATGATAAATAGTGAATAATTATTTTTATGTGAAAAAACAAAATGAGAAAAAACAGGTAAACACCGAACAAATACAAAGATAAATATCAGACTATTCACAATATTCATTGGAGAACGTGAGGGAAACGTTTGATTCTACTGGACACGAAACGCATAATTAATAAGATCAAACTAACCCTGAATAAATACTGCCAGTGGGGATGCCAAACACTTTCTATTTAAAATGAAGTTGTTGCTAAAAGAATTATTTACTAACTTTTCATTCCTAACGGTACCGCCATCTTTTTGTATTAAATAAGGCTGACTTTCATCCAGGCGGAAATCAACAATGTTGCAATTTTCCAGACAGGAACAGTGTAAAAGACGGCTTAGCAAGTCTCCGTGCTCTACTTGTTATCAAATCAAATCAAATTTTATTCAATCAATCCAAATTAATAATAATTAGGTAATGATTAACAGACCAAAGCTAAAAGAAAACAAAATTCTTGTGTCGCAGGCCACCGTTCACAAATTGTTAATTCTAACACAATTTTTAAGTAAATTTATAATTCATGACAAAATTAACATAGTGCACAATTTACATGATTCTGATTAAATAAAAATTGTACTTTTTTTCAATAAATATTTCTTTATTTTGTTTTTAAACAAATGCAAGGAATTTGTAGTCTTTATATCAACAGGAAGTTTCTCTCAGATTCCGGGACCGGTATGTTTTAAACTTCCACCAAGCAGTGTTATTCTTGCAGGTGATATATAGAGCAGAGGAGAATGTCGAGTGAACTTTGACTGCACAGCATTTCCGAATTCGAAGAAGTCATTAAAAGATGTTGGTAATTAATAATGTAGGAACTTGAACACAAAAATAGAAACATGATAATTATACAAATTTTTTATGTTTAAAATTTTCAGTTCAGGATAATAACTGCTGACATGACTATATGGATGTAGATTTAATAGAATTTTGATAAAACGATTTTGACATCTGGTAATTTGCTTCAAGTGAACTTCAGGGCTGTTTCCCCAGATGATGTTGCAGTATATTAGATGTGGATAGATTAATGAATAATACAAATCTATAATTATTGGTTTATTCAATCTTATTTTAATTTTATTAATTACGCCTATGGTTTTATTAATTTTTTTCGATAATCTACCGAAATCCTGCGTCGTGCTGGTTTAAATGATGTAAAGGACGAATGCTGGCAACACCGTCTGCGGTGGTTTGGTCATGTCAAACGAAGTGGAAACAGTGCCATAACTTTTCTTGCAGATATTGAAGTTCCTGGCACACGTCCCAAAGGCCGTCCAAAGAAGTCCTGGTCGCAAACAATCGAACAAGACATAAAAGCTCTAAATTTAAATGAAATGGATACAACTAATCGTCTAATTTGGCGCAAAAAGTTGATGGCAAAGAAAACAACGTCCTACCTCGGGGAACCGGTACTCTGGACGCAAAACAAGGATTGATTAAAATTTAGTTCACTATGATTTTTTAAGGACTGAGTAAATTTAATTTTTGATCAGTAAAATTCTGCAAATTTAGTAACTGTTAAATCAAATTTTTTGTCTTGTGCTTCTCTGGTTGTATTACATAAAAATCTTTTAACAAGGAAACACTGAAAAGCTTGGTTCACTCATTTTTCCATTCAAAATTAGATTACTGCAACAGTGTTTTTTACGGCGTGTCCAACAGACTGATCAATTGTCTGCAGTCTATTCGGAATTGAGTGGCAAAAATCATTTCTAGAAGATTGAAGTTCAAACATGTAAGCCACACCCTGTTTGGTCTTCATTGGCTAACACTCAGAAAAAGAATATTATTAAAGATCGCCATTCTGGTGTTTAAATGCCTAAACGGTTTAGGCCCACACTATCAGTCTAGAAATTTGTCATTTAAAACAAAATCAGCTCATTGTATTTCGACACGTTCAGACGACAAATTTTTTCTGTCGTTGCCGGAGACGTGGTTGGTGGTGGCCACTCGTGGTTTTGCAGTCGCAGGTCCAACAATTTGGAACAGTTTGCCGGACAGTTTGCGTCAACCAGGATTGACTGTTCATCAATTTCACAGGGAACTGAGAATGTTTTCCTTTATGCATCAATTCTACTGGACTCAAGAAGAGCCTCTGAGTACTATTAAAGGGCGCTATATAAATTCTCAAATAATAATAATGAAATTATGCGATTCTATGAATGAGTATATCTATACATATTAGCGTATGCATTGTTCGTATTTGTGGTGTATGTATGCTTGAGTGTTCAATTTAAAGCTTTTTCTTTATCACTCAGTAAATTGTTTTTTTAAGCATATATATCTTTTTACGTTCTTGAAAGACTATTGTGAATAATTACTTAAACAGAAAACTTTTGAATCTATTGGACACAAAAAAAAAAAATTAATTGTACTCCCCATGAGTAGATAATGCAGGTGGTGTTGCCACACAAGATCTATCCAAAATAAAGTCTACTTCGTTGCATTCATCTACACTGAGACAATGTAGAAGACAACTTGGCAAATCTGCGTACACCACTTGCGAGAGCCAATAATTAATCATTTTACGGTCGTGATCCAACAGCTTTTTTGGCCTGAAAACAAAGAAATATTCATAAAAACTTTGCAAAACTTTGAGTTTCAACATACGTGATAAATAGTTATTGTTTTCATAAATTTTAACCGAAAATATAATTTGCTTATATATACATACAAAAATATCAAGAAGGAACAAAAATATATATATATATATTGATTGATTGATTGATTGATTGATTGACTGACTGACTGAATGATTGATTGATTGATTGATTGATTGATTGATTGATTGATTGATTGATTGATTGATTGATTGATTGATTGATTGATTGATTGATTGATTGATTGATTGATTGATTGATTGATTGATTGATTGATTGATTGATTGATTGATTGATTGATTGATTGATTGATTGATTGATTGATTGATTGATTGATTGATTGATTGATTGATTGATTGATTGATTGATTGATTGATTGATTGATTGATTGATTGATTGATTGATTGATTGATTGATTGATTGATTGATTGATTGATTGATTGAGTGATTGAGTGATTGATTGAGTGATTGAGTGATTGATTGAGTGATTGAGTGATTGATTGAGTGATTGGTAGTATTTTTCAAATTCACCTGAACATCTGGATAATGGAATTTTTGTCACCGATTTTTTCGAGTGTGAGTGTGCAGGTGCGTCCCATTGTTCAGGTTAATATGTGGAAATTTGATTTCACGAGATTGTTTCTGTAATAAAATTTTATGAAATAACGGTAAATCTGAAAGAGCGATGTTTTTCGCTGTAATGTTCTGACGAATAAATTAAAAGTAGTACCTAATTGCAATAAATGCTGCGAATATCATTTAACAGGTAATAGGGAAATTTGGATGCCTTAATTATTTCATCAATAAAATACATGATTACTCAACATCCATTTAAGGTGAGTGACCTCTTTTTTCATTTTATTTTTTATATAAAGTTAACATTAAACCAATTTCCTAAATTGTTGATTAAATAACGACAAAGTGGTGTTGAAGTATTATAAGCCATTGCCGTTAGGGTCAATATCTGCTTGGTTGATTGGGTGGCTGGCTTGTTAACTGGTTGTTTTTGTAGTTTTTTTACCAATTTTTAAAAATGATTAATTCAAGGATAGTTGGTTGAAAAAATTTTATTTTTATTTATTTTTAAGTTTGTATCCTCATTTAGTGCAATAATGTGTTCACATCTGACATCACAATTTACTAATTGTTTCAGTACAAACTAAGTAGGGTGTAATTATTCAACAATTTGCTGAAAATTGAATCTTTATAAAATAATTTAGCAAGTTATAAACATTCAAATTGAAATAAATAATAGCATTCACAAATTGAAGCATTCTAGAATGAGTTGTGAAAAAGTTTTGACCATACGATGGATGAGTGTGTGGTACTATGTAAATACGTTAAATATCATGCATGATACCACGCATTAAAAATGTTGCAAATATTTTTTATATCAGAACGCCGCTGAATTTCCCGCATATGAAACCCTATAAATACCTTCTGTTTAACTGCTTGAAACATTGTGTTGAAGTAGTTCCAACAACGAGAACGAAGATGTTCAAACTGGTTGTGTTCTGTGCGTTGCTGGTTGCTCCGCGGCTGACCAACTGCTCGGGGTGAAAGTTGGTTTCAGATTGTGTTTTAAAATGTGTTCTGTTGATTGCTGTTAACATTTATTTTAAATTAAACATTTTTTTTCTATTCAATTGAAGTCAATTTTTGTTTTCATCATTGTGTAATCTACATAGAAATACAAAGAAAATTTATAAAACTTGAATGAATAATATTTCTAAACTGAAGTAAATGAGAAATTATTTTAAATAATTAACGTTGCATTTGATTTCAGAATGCTTTTATGAAAGCCCAGGATACAAGATGCCCGACGACACAATGTATCTCATGCCAGACATAACATCCGTTGAGGGTTGCAAGAAATATTGCCGTAACTTAAAACTAGACTGCTTCGAATTTCAAGTTGTTGATGGCAACAAGTGCTACATGAGAAAGAAGGGCGTTTATGTTGATTGGGGCCATATGTTGTTAAACCAGCCCAACGTGGTGCACTACCAGAACTGCGAAGAGTTTCCCTAAATAAACAAAGACTCATTTTGTCTTTTCTTATTCCAATTTAATTTTTAATTAAAAATTAGCGTTCTGTTTTGATTCAACTTATAGAATAATCAGAAAAAAACAAAAAAATATGTCCATGTCTGTATTTTTTCAGATTTTTTAAAAATTTTAACAAAAAAATAAAACAGAAAAAAAGCGAAAAATTAAAAGAGAGAGAGAAAAAATGAGAGAGAAATCCTGTGAAATTTTGCAGAGATAACGAGCACACGCACACACTGACAGAGATGATAATACTAAATTATCGTCCAAGGTTATTGAACGTGCTGTCACCAAACAATTTTCGAATCATTAAGTTATGTCTGATTTATTACCAGTTTATCGGTTTGGATACAGACAATATCGTTCCACCGAGACAGCTCTGATTCACGTGACATCTGAATTAATTTCAACTATGGGTGCCCACTGTTTGCGCCATTGGTGCTTTGAGTATGAGTATGTCAATCAGTCTTTTTAGATTGAAAACTTAAAGTGTCGTTTTTGTGTTTCTGAAATGTCTGCGACGTGGTTCAAATCGTACTTTCTTGGTAGAACACAAGAGATTCTCTTCAACGGTACATTGCCTGATGTTGAGGTGGTGTTATCTGGAGTACCTCAAAGCTCTGTTCTAGGACATCTGTTGATTTTAGATCACAGAATTTTCTGTAAAAATGTTACTTCGTGTTTGGTTTTATTTATAAAATTTATTTTACAAATGTTGTGTTATTAATAAAAGTTTTTAAAAACTTGGTTGTGCTAGTGGTTTTAATAAACTTTACTGCATGAAAAGGTTTAATTTTAATCGTTTTTTATAATAAAGTTCATTTCTATGAGTTATTTTAAACTAATGACTGAAAAAGATATGGCTTTTAGTGTTAAACTGTTTATGCTGCTTCAGAATTTTATTTGTCAAGAAGTGAATATATAAATTATTGCAAAAAATGTTTGGATTACTCAGTGGCGGATCTAACGCTTAGCAGACTGAGCAGCTGCTAGGGGCCCCGGACGACCAAGGAGCCCCGTGTACAAATTTATCCCTCAAAAAATACTTCAAATAAATTTTCCAATATAATGAAATTTCAAAATTTGAAAAAAAATCATAAAATTTTAAATAATATTTGTTATTAATGGAAAGGGGCCCCCGTAAAAAAATTATTTCATAAAAATAACTGAAATAAATTTTGAAATATAATGAAATTATTAAACAATTCTTTCAATTACTATGCTGAATTCAACGTTAATAAGCGTTTGCAAACATTAGCAGTTTACAGTAATATGTTTGAAAACAATCTGTCATTCGTTTCGTTAGCCATCGTGATATTTCTTCGGACATCCCTACTTCTCTGTCTTTTATATCGTATCGTTGTTTTGTTGTTGAAAGCGCGTGTTTTTATTTTTTAAAAAGGTATTGTGGTCAAATAATTAAAACGTTATTTAGTTGTCTGTTTTTTTCTTTTATTTCATGTACCTAAGTGGTAAACATTTTTATTTACTTTTGATATAAATTCATTAAATGAATTTCATTTTAATTAATTACAAATGGCTTTTATAATTAATTGAATTGTTTCAATATTAAAATTCAAACTTGGCAGATAGATGCTATTAAAACGTAATTATATTTTAATAATTAATTGATTAGTTAATTAATTAATTAATATAATAAAAACGACTTCTTTCATAGTACAAAAATGAAAAGACATCAAAGTGGATGCATTAGATAAAGGAATTGTTAAAAAAATTTTCAATAATATTTCAATATTGGAAAATGTGCATGACATTTCTTTAGCGGCTTTATAGATTCTTTCAAATGATAAATCTTTGTTATTACTTGAATTATCTGGCTTATTCTTAATGGCGTCCTCATTTTCTTTAAAAAAAAAATAAAAAATGGTTTAGTTCATCTTCCAAATTACAAACATCAATGTCATTTCTGTGAATATTTTTCAATTCTTCCAATGATTTTTGTTTTTTTTTCTTTTGACAAATTCCAATCAAGAGATATACGAAAATGTTCCAAAACAACCTCATATTTTTGAACTCTTTGTAGCAATTGTGTTTTAATACTATCGCATATGACATAAAATGTATTGATTTTAAAATAATCTCTAGTTGTAAATTTATACTCTTCTTTATTTTATCAAAAAACGCATTTCTTTTTCTTCTGTTAAAAGTTACTTCATCTTCCTCACTAAAAGATTGTAATCCTGATAAATCGGTTGCTTCTGTCATAACTTTTTCATAATCATTTCTGAAATTCTCAATAAAACTGTCTAATGATTTAAGTAGCATTGATCCTTTAAATAATTCACATTCTATTGATTGCAGTGATTTACTGGTAGAATTTATTCTTTGCAATTCCAAATAACAGTCATAAGAGCGGTTTTGATTTTATTCATTTTTTTAAGTAGTGATGTTGCTTCAACTATAGTGATAGATTTTTCATCCTGTTCATTGCATAGATCAGTTAACCTTTCTTTTATTATTGTATATTTCAGTTTTAAAGCTAAAACAGCATCAGCTCTTGCCGACCATCTTGTATCTGATACCCTTTTTAACGAGAGAGACTGATCAACATCTATTTTGCTGTTCAGCATTTTCCAGCGATGAGTTGATGATGAAAAAAATGTAAATAGCTTTTGCACAAACATGAAATATTGAACCGTGGTGTTACAACTCTCAGCAGCAAAATTTCCAACTAAATTCAATGAATGGTTAGCACAAGGAATAAAAACCGCACTCGGACTATGTTCTTTAATACGTGCTTGTAAACCTGAGTACTTTCCTGACATGTTCGAAGCGTTGTCAAAAGATTGACCTTGACAGTTTTTAATATCTAGGCCAAATTTCATTAAAGTTTTTAAAACTTCTTTTTCCAAGTATGAAGAGTTGTGCTTATCTATAGGAACGAACCCTAAAAATCGTTCCTTTATCTTACCAGAAAATGAAGCATATCTTATCACAAAAGTAAGTTGGTCATCATGAGCAATATCAGGAGTGGAGTCAATAATTATACTGTAATAAGTTGCCGATTTAATTTCTTCAATTATTTCAGCCTTTACTTGATTGCCAATGAGGCCTACAAATTCGTCACAAATATGATAAGATAAATAACTTGCATGACCCCGTCCTTGCTTTGCATATTTTTATAAATGTAATTTTAAAAATTCAACATATTCACTTAAATATTCCAAACAGGTCAAATAATTTCCTTTTCTATTGGAATTTTTACTTTCATCATGACCGCAAAATCCTAATCCTAAGCGGTTTAATAACTGTATTGTTGAAACAATCCTTTTTAAAACTTCTCTCCAATAATACTCTTCTTTTTCTCTTTCCTGCAAAAGCTGAGCATCAATTCTGCTCAAAGCAGTTGATCTTTTGTACAGAGTGCACATAGATGACATGTGTTCTTTTGAAATTTCATGGTCTGATAAAACAACTGTTATTGATCTCCAATTTTCAAAGCCAGTTAATTATTTGGACTTTTTCTTGGAGAAAAGTTTGCAAGGGTAATAATAAACGCACTTGCTAGTTTCGGAAAATACCAGCCATGTTCTTTTTTCTAAAACTCCGTTTGATTTTTTTTTCTATGAAAATGATCATTAGAGAGCCCTCTGCTGTAGTAAACATCATCTTTTTCTTTAAACACCGATTTTAAGTTTTCTGGTTTATTTTTTAAAATATAGTCAATAAATGAATCAGACAAACTGGCTGGCCATAAGGCTATATCATTAATTTCTTCATTTTTCTTATTATACAATTTATCTGGATTTTCTCTGTCTTCTGTTATCTCACTATTTTTTTCATCAACCTGATGTTCACTTTCTCTTTCTTCTTCCCTTTTTTCAACACTTATTGGTCTGTGACAAGGTTCAAAAGAAGATGTTGATGGCACAGGTAACTCGATATCGCTATTTACTAACAAATATTTATGAAATGCATTTTTCTGACTTTCAACAAATTCCTAGATTTTTAGGATTTTTTTTCTTTTATCCTCTCCACTTTGATGTCTTTTCATTTTTTACTATGAAAAAAGTCGTTTTTATTATATTAATTAATTAATTAATTAATTATTAAAATATAATTTCGTTTTAATAGCATCTATCTACCAAGTTTAAATTTTAATATTGAAACAATTCAATTAATTATAAAAGCCATTTGTAATTAATTAAAATAAAATTCATTTAATGAATTTATATCAAAAGTAAATAAAAATGTTTACCACTTAGGTACTTGAAATAAAAGAAAAAAACAGACAACTAAATAACGTTTTAATTATTTGACCACAATACTTTTTTAAAAAAATGAAAACACGCGCTTTCAACAACAAAACAACGATACGATATTAAAGACAGAAAAGTAGGGATGTCCGAAGAAATATCACGGTGGCTAACGAAACGAATGACAGATTGTTTTCAAACATATTACTGTAAACTGCTAATGTTTGCAAACGCTTATTAACGTTAAATTCAGCATAGTAATTAAAAGAATTTTTTTATAATTTCATTATATTTCAAAATTTATTTCAGTTATTTTTATAAAATAATTTTTTTTACAGGGTCCCCTTTCCATTAATAACAAATATCATTTAAAATTTTATGATTTTTTTCAAATTTTGAAATTTCATTATATTGGAAAATTTATTTGAAGTATTTTTTGAGAGATAAATTTGTACACGGGGCCCCTTAGCCGTCCGGGGTTCCTAGCAGCTGCTCAGTCTGATAAGCGTTAGATCCGCCACTGTTCATTATTATAATCATTTCAAGTCATCCCTTGTAAAAAAAAATTAAATTCAGTCCGATAAATGACATCAAAAGCAAATTTATATATATATATATATATATATATATATATATATATATATATATATATATATATACTTATGTACAACGTTAGCAAGCATGTTTAAATGTTAAATGATGAAATAAAAACAATGTAGAAAGTATTAACTGCTGATGTTAATGAGTTAGAAGATGAATTTGATAAGGTTTCGTTTGACTCAAGATGGTTGATGTGATGTAATTATGGTGAATTTTGACAGATGATATTGCAGACAAAGATGTGCTTAAAATAACTAGATTTGTTTAAAAAGATAATAATACACCCAGACCAATATTAATAAAATTAGAAAATGTAAATGTTGAAAATTAAATAATGAAAAGGTTTACAAAATGAAAACATCACCTGATGATTTATCCCATGTAGGACTAACTACATATACTGATGACGGCAGATGATGCCGAAAAGAGCTTTTCTGTAATAATAACGCTATTAATAATGTTTTGTCAAAAAATATCAAATATTAAAAGTTTTTTATTTAACCTTAATTAACTTCATCAAGATGATAAAAGTCTCTTTAGAAAAATTGAGAAACTCAACTACAAGTTGAATAATGCCGAAAACGCAGTGATCTTTATAAATATTGTGTATATATATATATATATAATATATATGTATATATATATATATATATATATATTAACTGATAGATTAGAATCATACAAATCTCATTTTTCAAAATATTCCTTCCGATCAACCGAGCGCAATAAATTTTTTATCCCGACTCCAAAGTTAGCGACGGGTTCCCGCAACATTGCGGTTCTTGGCCCGGTTGTTTGGAATGGTTTACCTCCTTACTTACGTGACCCTAACCTACCATATTTACAATTTCGAAGTCAGCTTTAAACTTATTTATTTACACAATGAATGTCCGTCTTATTTGTATATGATTCACTAGCGCTTTTGAGTTTCAACAATTAAAATGCTCTGTATATAAATTTCCGTAATTATATATATATATATATATATATATATATATATAAACAATTTATATACATATATATATATATATATAAATATCTATATAATTATGAATTTTGATAACAACAGTTTCATTAAATTTTCATGATATATATGTATATATATATATATATATATAAATGTATATACACAATAAGTGTACTTAGGGTATTACATTAAACCGTCACATAAACACACAGACAGCAAAACATCAAAAATAATAATAATAACAATAAAAAAGAAGGAATCGATATGAACAGGTGAGCTTGGAACAGAAACATAACAACGAAAACGACAACGATAATAATGTGAATAATGTTTTTATCCAATAAAAAGAGCCATCAATGTAATAAAATAAAATGATAAAATAAAATCAGGTGACATAAGATAAAATAGAGTTAAAATTAATAAAACTGGCGGTCTAATAGTAAAATCAAATGATATAATTAAAACGGTATCCATTAGTTAAAGACACATAAATAGAATATAATAAAATTGAGATAATCTGCAATACTCCTCATTCATAGAATTTTTAAAAGAATAAGTACAAGGAGAAATATAATCGATTTCAACAACAGTAGTTACGGCCACAATAAATAGCATATGATGGTGATATTGACGAGTTAAAAACATGTTCCAAAAATGGAACGTTAGGCTGTTAAAGGTTAAATTATTGTAAAATTGATCCGACCAATTTACGTTGACAAGTGATAAGTGAAAATGTTTAAAGAAACATAACAGGGAAATTTCAAAAGTTATATTATTGTTTTTAAGTGTTTTATATTGTCAATCAAGTTGTTCTTGAGGTTTTAAGAATATTCAGATGTTTTTTAGCCCCTGGGTTTAGAGAAGTTTGACACGTGACAAACCGTCTATTCCAGTATTTCGATTGCGTCTATTTAGAGAAGAGCAACATCAGGACGAAGTGATCTAAACAGAGATGATACTGGAAAAAATTCCTTGATTTTTGTATCAGCAAAAATTGTCACCTCCGTCTTTGCAGACGATCTGATTTTTTCCAAAATCAAGGATAATATTTTATCGTGACGATTCGTGAATCTTTTCAGAGCCGCTGCTGAACTACAATTTGACAAAACATGCTTGTTTGTTTGGAGTGCGTTACAAAGTGAACAACAAAGCGCGTTAAACGACTTACTCCATCTGGATAGGTTTGCATTTGTGGGAAATTGTTGAATTAAAGCCTTACTAAAAAAATTATAATTTTATTCGTAGCCTTCATTGGGGCGCTGTGTCCAACTCATTTATGACTGATAATAAGTTTTCAAGCTTTTTAATCATCAATTATTTTGCTTTTGAGTTTCCATCATCAAAATTATAAATCCTGTCAAGGTATACAAAATGATCGTTCATTTCAACACAAAGAATGAGTTTATCTTCAACAGTCAGCGTTGAGAGAAATTGGTCATAGCCGCCATTTTTCTTTTTCATTTCGAATGAACAGCACTTGTCAATCATCATATTCATGCCGGTAGCCTTACACCAGGTTTGGTTCAATTGAATTAATTTTGAGCACCGTCTGTGCTGTTTGCGTTGATGGCTGTATCATCCGCGAATTTAAGCCAAGCAGTGGGTTTCAAATCGCCCGTCGGTTTCCAAATGTATTCGCATTGTTGATATTTTGACCCTTCAATTAATTTCATCAACTGATTAAAGCACAGATTAAAAATTAATGGGGAGACTGGATCGCTCTGAAGCAGCTTCCCGAAACTGATACTGTGCAGCCCAAATATATGAATTTAATTAAATTACTTATTTCCTATGGAACATGATGGTTATCAAGTGTGGAGGAGATGAGTTTGTTGCTGACTTCGCCGAATGCGATGCGGAGGTCTAACAGAGTGACAATAATGGTGCGTTGATGCCTTTGCATTCTTTCAGCATGTTGGTCAGGAGTTGGGAGAAAATTGAGGTTTCTATTATTGATGAGTGATGAAATTATTTTATAGAGTGTGGGTTGCAAAGTTATCAGACAAAATATTGCTGGATTGTTGGCCTTTCCTTTTTTATGTATAAAATAGTAAATCCTTTTCCCAACATAATGGAATTGTCATAGTTAACCAGCATCGCATTAGTAATCGGTGAAGAATCGTGCGAAGGATAGGGCATCTTACGAAAGGAATTATGGATATTTGATCTGGAGGACGATTTAACTTTGCATTTGCAGATGATTGCTGTTATTTCGTGATTTGAAGGAAAATTTAAATTTTAAGGTGTCGTCGGTTTTGCAATTTTGAGAATCCAATTTGGATGTTAATGGTTAACGAGATTGTCATCGTTTAGAATGGAGCGAAAATAGTTTATGCAAGTGTCGACATCAAACATTGGACTCAAGCTGCTTGGTTGAATGAATAACTTTTTCAAGGTCCACCAAAAACGACGTTTATGTTGATTGGTGATGTTCGGTTTTTGATCAACGGTAAATTTCACTGTTGAAAGTTTTGATATTCATTTTTTAGCAACCGAGCAAATTTGAACATCAAATTGATTGTTGTTGTGACCAAGAACTTTAAGTTTTTTAATTCTTTCTTCAAAGATTTTACATTTTTATTACTGTTGTCGTTTGAAAATGTTTTTGAATTAATAGTACCATAGTTGGAAGCGCAGTAGTTGTAGATCATTGCTTAAAATGCTAACGTGAACTTTTCGAAATTGTCATAAGCAGGAAGCGACTTATAGTCCAGTTGAAAATAAGCAGAAAGCGACTTATAGTCCAGTTGAAAATAAGCATTGGCCCCTGACCACTGCGCAGGGTTTTTTTAGCAGTTTGATCCCTGCGAAAGCGTTCGTAACATTCGATAGTTGTAAAGTTTTGTGGACTTTGCACGCGATTTGATTATTGACACTGCTGCTGCTGTTGATGACACTGATAATACGACTGCTGTTGTTTACAGTGCCGTTGTTGATGTGGTTGCGGATGTTTTTGTTGCTGTCGCTTTTGATATTGACGTTATTGTTGGAATCGTTGCTGTAGCCGTTGTCGGTGGAGAGGCTGTTGTTGACAATGGCGTCTTTGTGATTGTCAGTGTAGTTGCTAATATTATAGTTGTTTAGGTAGTTGTTGCCGATGATGTTGCAGGTATCGATATTGCCGCCAGAGTTGATGCTGAGAATGCAATGTTGTTGCCACGATATTGATGCCGAGTTGACGCTGCTGTTTTGCTGATGTTTGTTGGCACCGTTGTTTTTGGTGCAGTTGCGATGGCGTCAGTGCTGTTGCTGGCAGCGTTGTTACTGTTTTTGAAATCATCTTTTTGACTGATGTTGTTGATTTCGTTCGAGTTGTTAGATGATTAAAGTTTGTGGTAAACTTCACATGCTCGTTGATGTAATTTGAATCCTTTTTTATTCTACATTGCATACCACATCAGCAAGTTATTGAATTATTATTGTCGGAATTGAATAAAAAATTATTTAAGTTGATTATGCTTGGCGAAATGTTAACGTTAGACTTTACATTTGAAGTACCTTTTGTACAGCGCCAGGAGTAATAGAAGTAGTAGTAGTAGTCGCAGTAGTAGTAGTAGTAGTAGTAGTAGTAGTAGTAGTAGTAGTAGTAGTAGTAGTAGTAGTAGTAGTAGTAGTAGTAGTAGTAATGCTGCTTTGGAGGTTATCTAGAGAGCATGATGTCAGGCATGCTAGCACAGCTGATTCGTTGATTGATTGTTGTTCATCCAACAATCAATGCCTGCTTTAAATTTGTTCATTGATTGTGCCTCAACAAGTTCATTTGATAATGTGTTTCAAGTATTTGTGACTCTATTGAATAAGTAGTTCTATCTGCCTCTATGTCTTGTTAACTCTTTAAAATATTTCAAACTGTGACCTCGCGTTTTGGTTTTGACTATGTTAAAACGATTATTTAAATCAACTTTGTCCAAATTATGCATGATTTTAAAAAACTGAATCAAACCTTCTTTTTTTTTCTTTCCACCAAGATTGTTAATCCTAATTTTTTAAGACAATCTTTGTAAGCTAGGTTTCTTATAAATGGAACCAACTTTGTTGCTCTGTGCTGGACTCTTTCGATTACTTCGCTATCGCCCTTTAGATCTGGAGACCAAACTGATACTGTAAACTCCAACAGTGGGCGAATAAAAGTTAGGTATAAATTACGAAGCATAAAAAATTTCCCAAAAAGTTTTTTTATACGACCTAGAATTTGGTTTGCTTTGTTTGATGCTGTGATGACTTGATTTTTCCATTTTAAGTTATTTGAGATAATCACTCCAAGATCTTTCTCGGATTAAGATTCAGCATGAAGTAATCCATTTATACACAGTGACATTTTTTATTACCTGGCCCGTAGTGCATAACTGCATTTTTCAATGTTGAACCGTAAAAGCCAGTCTTGCGTCCATTTAAATGCCTCATTCAAATCAGATTGAAGTTTGACAACATCGTTATCTGACAATATTGCTTCCATGCTTTTGGTATCATTTGCAAAATGTTTTATTGTATTTTTCAGTTTTGTTGGTAAGTCATTGATGTAGGGAATAAAAAGTAGAGGACCAATAACACAGCCCTGAGGAACACCACTAAGAATTTCAGCCCAGTCAGAAATAGTTTCACCTTGAACAATTTTTTGTTTGTCTGTTTTTAAGAAACGATTCAATCCATTTAGACACTAATCCATTTATTTATGAGTGGCGGATAACTTTAACAAACAACTTGTTGCAATATGGACATTACTTGCATTTGTAAAATTAATTAAGTTTAATATTAAAATGGTAATAAAATTAAAAACAAAATACAATTTAATTTTTAAAATTACCGCCATAAACCCTGCAATATTTCCTTTCAAACCAACTCAATTAAAACTGAATAGCTGGAAATAAAACTCCAACAGTGGACAAATAAAAGTTAGGTATAAATTACGAAGCAACTTATAATCAAATTTCCCAAAAGATTTTTCATTCGACCAAGCATTTGGTTTGCTTTGTTTGATGAAGTGATGACTTGATTTTTCCATTTTAAGTTATTTGAGTGAATTATTTCAAGATCTCTCTCGGATTCTGATTCAGCAAGAAGTATTCCATTTATACACAGTGGACATTTTTTATTACCTGATCCGTAGTGCATTACGGTACATTTTTTAATATTGAACCGTCAAAGTCACTTGAATGCCTCATTCAAATCAGAATAAACTTCGATTACATCGTTGTCTGACGATATTGCTCTTAGGATTTTGGTATCATCTGCAAACACTTTTGTTTTATTTTTCAGATTAGTTGGTAAGTCATTGTGTCAGGTAGGTTCTCAAAATGCACCACCGATCATTTTGACATTCAAAAATTGGAATGGTTCAAATGTAGCAAATCATAAAACCACTCAAACTTACTATCATTCCCGACTTCATCAGCTTCAATCAACGCCTCCATAGTATCACCCACCAAAGTCTAAAACTACCGAAATGACACGTAGAAGCTAAAGCATATTTTTTTATTTTGATAGAATTTTACTCACTGCATAACGTTAAAATCGTCACCAATTTTATCAGTCTTTTGCAGCTTCTAATTTAAAATTTGTTGCCCCGTCTACTGCACAAAATATATTTCAACTTTAATAATGGATTAGTCAATCAATGAACTAAAGGAAGAATTGAAACAACTGACGCTGTGACCATCACTTCGATACTAAAATACACAAGTTGTGTGAAGAAGTAAGAACCAGAATATTTCTTGCACAATCTTTAAAAATAAATAATAAGACATCACCAATCAATTAAATCCACAAATTTTGGTCAACATGCACAGTTCATTCAACTATTGGAAAAATATTTGACCTACGTTCGAATGTGCCGACCGCAAAAATCTTTCCAAATTGTACAAAACAACTATATTTTATAGTTAGAATGCTCAATAGTGTCAAAGCTGATCAACAATTTTACCTTAAAAAAGTTTTTATTTGTTATTTTCTAACAACATCTAGAAAGTAACTAACTCAAAAGGTAAAACCACTTCATTCACATTATTTTATCATATCAGTATTTTTAGTTTAAAATTTGATCAACATTCAACAAAACTACCAATGAAATTTTAATTCATGGTTAGATATCATTATTATAGACATTGAAACTTAGAAAATTTCTTCAAAACGTCTATTCAGTTGAGAAAGCAGGCCAAGCCTAAACGAAGACCTGTGTACAGGCGACAATACTGACCATCTCTGCAAATGAACTTTATGTAAAAATAAAATTATTCTGTATCAGAAATATTTCCAAGATCATGTGAATTATTTTTATAAAATATTGTTCACCCAACAAATCTTCAAACGAGCAAATGAATAAATGGATATTAAAATGATTGAAATTTTCACACAGCTGATTAAAAAAAAACATTTTTTGATTTAATAAAACTTCTATCTCATCGATTATCTTAGTTCAAACATACCCTGCCACAGTTGCAAGTAGTACAGACAGCACAGCCATCGGCATCTTTCCAATTCAAATTACATTTAGTCATGCATGGCCTGACCGGGCAGGCATGTCTCTCTGGTTGGTTTGAAGTTTTGAGTTTGTTATTGTTGATGTGGTGACTTTTTTAATAAAAACATTAATCTTTTTCTTTTGATATTATATTTGTATTTAGAAATATCTGCTGGAAATTGAATATATGAGCGATGGCTCTTTTTAAATGTTCTTTTGACTCAAAATTATCGATCATTCATGAAATAAAGTTTATATAACTTTCAAAAGTAACAATTCGTAATAATAACCTGGTAAATGCAACAATATCAAACAAACAAAGACTACAGAAATCGTAGAAAGCTTGAGTTTCATCATAATTTTTTTTGCAGAAATAAAGGAAACAATTCTACAGACCTGAAATATTAAAACAAATTCAATCTACTGCAACAACAAATTTATACTTACTTAATTATTACTTCTGAAAAGTAATTAAATATTATAAAATATTGGTAGTTACTTTTTTCAATAATCTGATTAAAAACGCAATGCCTGCCAACATTTCACGAATATGCTTATAAAAACACTTTCTTTAATTTTCTCTAAAAATAATCTATAACAATAAATAAATCACCATCTATAATTAAGTTATCGACAGAAATATTTCTACATGTAAAAAAATTTTATTCATTCAACCAATGATTTGCTACAAGCTTCCACAAAATATATGTTGAAATTTCAAAGGTGTGATAGCCTTATTTGGGTTCATAATCCTTGATGCATATTTAATGGATTGGAGGAGTAAGTTAACGATGAAGAAAAGTATTTTTTTCTTTTTGACCTTTCTGATTGGGATCACATACTTTTTTTTAAATTTCGCATTTAAATAACATGCAACTTAATTATGTACATTACAAGTACAATGGTAAACGGTTCAGTCGTCTGTGAAAAAAATTCAAAACTTGAAACATAACAACGAGCGTAAAAAGACACGCTAATACTTGAATAAGAATCTTTGCTCCGGCACCTAATGACACGTTAAATTGCACGCACATGTGTTTCTGATCGCTCTGCGATTGATTTTAGCAGCGTAAAAACAATGTCGTAGATATTATCACCTACAATTAAATGCCATTAACTTAATTATAATCGCAATAACTTGATGCGTTTTTTATTAACCATTATTTTTTCGTTCTTATCATAGCTATTAGGATCTCCTTTGTTACTGATGTCATTGCAATTATTAATGATATTTTAAATTTTATTTTTAATCATTAAATAGTTTATTAAAATAATTGAGTGACTGACTCACAGACCACCATTGATTGAAAACGTGTTCATTTTTCCGATAAGAATTTATTTAGTTCGCCTCCGTAAACTAAAAAAAGTTAGTGATAAACTCTAATCGGCTTTGAAAAAAGGTTCATTTTTGTGACAACTAAACATTAACCACACACAATTGAAGGAGAAAATTTGTTTTTTAAAAATGTTGTCATTTTACTGCATGTTGGTCTTCTCGTTACATGTGTTTCAAAGCTTTGGAAAGATACAGTTATGTTATTCTGTTTGTTAGAAATGTTTTTATAGCGGGGATTCGATTTAGTTGGAGTTTGAAAACTACAATAGAAATTTCAATTAATTCTACAAAATTAAATAAATAAAAAATAAATGAATATTAATTCACAAACCTAGAACCATGTCCGTTAACATTTGCCAGAAGATTGTATGTTGACAAAGCTGACAAAAATAAAAATATAAAATTTAATGTTCCTCGATCCGATAAATTACCGCATCAGGTTTATATATATTTTTGAATAAATATATTATATTTTTTCTGAATTTATTTTCATAATTTGAAGGGAGTGTGTCACTACCGCAACGAATTCACCGCTTTCCCCTTATTCACTTACAAATATGCACCAGGACCAATGCAACATTTTCAATGGGTGGTTATTCTTGATTATAGCATTTTTAACATAACGCAAAACTGAAGTAAGTTGTTATATTACAATGATACAATGATTTGAATGATGAAATTACTAATTAGTGGAAGCATTCAATTTGGTTAGAATTACAATTCTAATGTAAATGTTTCATTTTAGAGTTAAAATTGATTAAAATAAAAATAAATAAATAAATGAATAAAAAATTTAATATAATATAAAAAGGTTTAAGTTGCAAATAATCCGGTGTTGTTTACTTTTGAATATGATTGTTGAACATCCATGCAAACAAAATTTTTTTCATCATTGAAAACATCCATTAACAAAAAAAATCAACAAAAAATTCAAGCAATAAACCAACATCAACAACTCCACCACAAACATTAACAACATCGATAACAACATCAACAACAACATCAACGAACCAACAACAAACAATATATCCCAAAATTCAAATCCAGTTCGGTAGTTTCAGATGCCGTGGTAGGTATTATCGTTTGGAACCCAACAAGGTGACCACGGAACCTAGATACTGCAAAAGAAATATGGTGATCAACTTCATTGATGGTGTAGACCACGTTGTTTGTCCCAGAGAAAAGCTTGGCTCAGCTAAATGAAATGTTTGATCAAAATTGGAAAAACTTTACCAAACATTTTCATAGATATAATAGAGATAATATACAATCTCTTGTTTAAATTTAGATGTTTTATTAGCTATGATGGCACTCATAAATTTCTCGTCAATAATATTCAACAATTATTGTTCTTGAGTCCAAAATATTGATGGTTTTAACGGAAGTTTTACTATTTGATCTATTCGGCCTTAAGATGGCCGCAGCCGAATCTTCGGTGCGTCTCTAGTAAATGTACTAATAAAATGAATGTATTCACGTCTCAAAGATGATGAAAAAATAACTTTAACAAATTTTTCGCTCAAAAGCGCGCTATCATTTGTTATCCATCAGCGATAAAAATTTAAAATAATATTATTCACATTAAAAAATTCATATGACAATATTACTAAAACAAAACAATAAATTTCAAACTTGAATAATAAACGTATGTGAGTGTGACGTGTTGGGGATTAACCAGATTGTGAATGGATGTGGTTTTCAATAGAGCTCTGGAGTATAACCCCGCACTCTTTTTACAATTTTTGTAACATACATGTTATTCTAGACCTATTCTACAAGGAAAGATTTTGCTACTATCTACACCACACGACGCACATACCCGATATGGCATTTTTTCCGAATGAGCTAAATCGGTCGGTGACTTACCGCTGGACTACCACGAGTAGCCTACATACAAAACTTTGGTTTCAGTGCATATTTTAGTGCATATTTGAACTTTTTCAGATGTGGCTGGTTTAAGCACATGTAAAAAATTTTAACTTTTTTGAATCAATGAAATTAACAAAACCATGGTCTTCTATCTTTCTTGCTTTGGCTCTGTGTAAAATTTGTAACTTGTGAAATATTAATTAAAGTTTTATTTTGAAAATTATTCTTCTGAATGTGGGCGACGGATCTGAAGATGAAAAATAGAACTGAATCGAGCTGCTTCTACAATGAGTTTTCAAATGGATATTTCAAAATTTTGCAAACTGTACTGAAAATGCATTTAACATTTATAATAAATTTATCATGAACATCTGATATTAAAGTTGTCATATATATTATAGAATATTATTGAAAAAAATAAAACACAATAATCTCACATTAAAATAAATAATCTCTTATAATTATTTTTCATTAACACACGACATAAGTGAATAGGCGGGAAACAACGCATCAGACACATGGCATATGATAAGCGGGGATATCCATGCGATCAAACCCAGTCACTGCGAGACAGGACCGGACGCATTTAACCGTTAGGCCATCATGTCGCCCAGAAATATAAATTAAAAAAAAATTTTCAGAAAAATTAATGTTTAAACTACAGTAGTTATTTATGTTGAAAATCGTTAATAAATTTGCCAAAATTGTCATCAATGAAAATATTATTTATATCGTGATGATATGTTGGCCCTGAATAAAAGCTACTCAGCATCGACCTCACGTAAAACTGGTTGCATACTGTCATCATAATAATTAAACATGCCAGTGACATCAACAGCGTATAGAATGCAGTTTTTATCACGGTCTGCTTAGTATAACTTAGCATCATCTTAGAAGAAGTATATGATTGGAATCTCTTTTCCTTTTTTTAATATTTCCAATAAAAAATTTAACTGACTAATTACAGTAAAAGATAAACATTTTCAAATTTCCACATAAAGATAAAAATAACTTTAGATGAATGCCTAAGAATAAATTATTCTAAAATAAGTACCATTTTTTTAAAAATTTGATTACAGTTTAAATTTGAAGGGCTAGCTAATCCTTATAGACTTTCTGTTGATGGAAATAAATTAATTCAACAGTATTAATTGTCATAAACATTCTGAGATATTTAATTTTTATGTTATAAACTTTAGGCTGAAGATCAAAATGCTTACCATGTTAAAAAATAGAGAAAATGATTATTTAGCAGTTTAATTAATGTTCTATAATGCAAATATACCTGAATAGGGCTGCCAGTTGAAAAAGGAAGCATCATAGTAAACGGTGTGAATGATGCCAGTTGTGGAAATTTTATTTGAATGTAAGTATACTGCAGTGATCAGATGGGCTTAGGTGATGTGTGAGTGTATAATATTAATGGTATTATATTATTATATTAAATTGTTGTGAAAGTTGAATGATTTGAGGGTTTTAGTTTCAGAGTTCTTTAAGTTTATTTAGTTAAATGCATAATATATTTAATAATTGTTTTTGTTTATTAGGCATAATACACAGGATTTTAAAATCTTTATATAAAAATTTGCACGCGATTATTCATAATTATTTCTTTATATTTTTCTTCATGTGTGTAATTGTATTATTTGACAGCGTGATATTTTACATTCAAAAAAATATATGACAACATCAAAACTGGATTAAATATTTACATTATAAATCAGCCACATATTTTCAAACATTTTCTACCTTTCAATTGCAGTTCTCACTAACGTAAATAATGTTTATATGATACGATGAGAAAATAATAAATTGGGTAGCTCAGTAGCTGGTTAGAAGAGAAAAAACCATGACGACAGGAGGTTATAAATCTTTTGAGGCTAATGCTAAAAAATATTTGACAGCAAAGTTATAAGGAAGGTCCTTAAGTGGAATGTTTTAAGAAAGTTTTGATTGGATGTTTTGGCGTGTTAAAAGAGAAGACAAATTTAAAAAATTATGACACAATGATGGAATCTAGGGATTTTCAGTACGGGAGTTTTCGGTCCCAGAATTTACTATATAGAAATTTTTGGTCCAGAAAAGTTCGGTCACGAAATTTTCGGTCCCCAAAGTTTATAGTACACAAAAAATGTCAACAATGCAATTTAAAAATTTTTTACATAACCTTCAGTAATATGTCTCTAACCCTAACAAAATGCAAGGATATCTTGAACTACTATTATCACCTGAAAAACCTTGAATACAATGCACGCATTATTCGAATAATCCATTGTTCAAAGCATTACAATCACTATTTCACTTATGTGAATGCAAGCACGATCAATTTGATTTGAGCTGCGGGTGCGGTGTAGTGGTTATGAGCCTGGATTCCGGGTTCGAATGCATGCTATGCTACATTCCAAAGCTTGTTATGTACTTTGAGTATGTGATGCGGTGAATAGCGCATGCCTCGGCACAACGTTTGAGCGCTGTTGAACGTCACGGAAATAGCGCTGTATAAATAAACTGACGTTTACGTATAAATTGTAAATAGGCGGCGACCGAAAACTACGGGACCGAAAATTTCTGGACCGAAAATTTCTGGACCGAAAATTTCTATACTGAATATAAGTTGTGCTATTAACTAATCTTTGCAAAATGTCTATGAAGATCGTTGAAAGAATCAAACAATCTGCGACCGGTATCATAAACTATATGAAAAATTGTGCTCCAGCGAAGCTGTTGCTTTTTAAAAATAGAATTAATGTCTGAATATAAAATGGAGGACAGGTAGTGATATTCAAACTTAATATTTTGTATGTTCTAACTTTGATAGTATTACCGTCAATTACACAGCAGTTTTACAATTACAAATTCAAAAATATTTTTACAGAACGTTAATATATGATTATTTATCACATTTCTTTAAAATAATTAATATCAAGCAGGAAACTTAATAGTTATGACCATTCTATTCCAAAAACACAGACAACCAATTTTCAATGCATTTTTGATCAAATTTATCATATTCTAATTACAAAAATATTTTTACAGAATGTTAAATAAATGGTTATTTATCACATTTCTTCAAAAATTGTCGTTGTTGCTAGTGAAAATTAGCAGTTACGAACATTCTGATGAAAAAACTACCAATACAACTCAAACAACGAATTTCGCGACCGCGCGGTGCACGCGGAAAAGAATCCTTAAAAAATTTCCTCATAATCTAATTACAAAAATATTTTTACGGAAAGTTAACTAAATGGTTATTTATCACATTTCTTCAAAAAAAGTCGTTGTTGCTCATGAAACTTATTTATTTAGCAGTTATGAACATTCTTATAAAAAGAAAACACAATCAATACAATGAATTTTCGTGACCTCGTGGTGCGCGCGGAAAAAAAATCCATAAAAATTTCTTTATAATCTAATTTTAAAAATATTTTTACAGAATGTTAATAAATGGTTAATTATCACATTTCTTCAAAAAAAAGTCGGTGTTGCTCATGTTTTACTAATTTAAAAAAAAAATTAAAGTACACCAACCTCGTAGCGAATAGTCTGCAACAAATGTGACTCACAACAACAAAGAAAAAACATTTATATAATAATACACATTTCTTTTATCGCTCATAACAACCAAAAATTATATAGATGGGCGCATTTTCGAAAATTAAACAAAAATAACGACGACGCAAACGCGAGCTTGCGATAACAATGTAAATTCGCTTTCAGGAAAATTTGTTAAAGTTCAGCGCGCTTCCGCATTTTTTAACGTTATGCGACCTGCTACTATCTCTGTAATAAAAAACTAATATTGTCAATAAAACTACATTTTCATTTTCTATCGAAAATCATACAAAGCCTGCTAGGTAAGGTACAACGATAGTTAAAATTAATTTCCAACTTGACGTTTTTTTTTTTCAATTATTTTTCATCAAAAATAATTTTAATTAAAGTAAGATTGTTACGAAAAACTGGTTCCAAGTGGTACTTCACATGATCATAATTGAACTTACCTATCTGAAATTGTTTACCTTGTTTTTGTTGATTTTAAAAATAAAGTTCCAGTTTTTAATTTTGTTAACCATAAAGTTTTACACTTGTGTTGTTATATATTTTAAAATAAATAATGATGTCTTTATATGAAATATGTAGTCATATTACATTTGCTAAGATTTATAAATAAATTCATGTATTTATACCCAATAAAGAGATCCAGTTTAGTTATTGATTACACCAACGAAAATGCTTCGCAAAGTTTCATTGCCGTAAGAACAAAGAGGCCGCGTGGAAATTCAATGATTTTTTAGAATATTTCATTCAGGTGATTCATTCTTGTAGAAAAATGTATTAAACAGTAACAGAAATAAAACGTGTATGTGAATCAATATTGGAGTGAAACCGGCTGATTAATTCCACAACCAAGTTTAATCGTCTCATATGTCCCGTTGCGGTCCACGAAAAATTTATAATAAAACGTTTTAGGACATAACAGTTCTACAATTTGTAAAATAAATAGACAAAATTTAATACTAATCATAACATTTTTGAATTTTTTAAATGTCTAATTAACGATAATTTATTTTTCTTACCCCCAGAACATTAAAGAACAATTATCGCAAATGTTGTCTTCAGAAGGTAATTTGAAAACATTTCAATTGCTACAATGTTAGCTATGATTATTGTTTATCAACTCAATTTAAAATATTGCCTTCCGCTCAAGTTTTATACAATTTTCGCGTAGGATTATTTTTTCAGGAAACTTCTGCGCATGAAATAAACACTAACATCGATTTTTATAAAATCTATATATCATTAGGTTAAAGATATAAAATGAAAAATTAAGGTAAATTTTATTTCAAACATGAATTTAAAAAAGATGAGATGAGTCCCCGGTAGGGACGAAACACGTGTCCAGCCTATCCAAACGAATACTATTCTTTTCTTCTCCCGCTCACTGCTCTTTTTGGTTTTGTGTTCTCAAAAACATATACACTACATATACATATACCAACCGCAACACTATAAACGAGTTTAACCAAATTTTGTTATTGTTTTTCAGAAAATTTTTCAAAATTGACTGCAATCGAAGTGCAGGCAAGTGGGATCTTACCAAATTTCGTAAATTAACAAGATCAGTATGATCAATAATTAAATAATTGTGGGAACACATTGTAACAGTTGGAGCTATAGATGCAGCGCTAGAGAATTAATGATATAATGCCCATGCGCGAGAGACGAGGTGTGGGTATGTAAGCGAGGTGAAAAAAAAACGAGGACGGACATCTTTGTTAACGTTGGGAGGTAGCGAGTTAATTAACGTATTCTGATTTTGCCTTAAATTAAGTTGGTAATTAGTGGTAGATAAAACAACATTTTGTTAGTCGTTCTTCGAAATATCTGTGGGTGGTTAAAATAGACATTTGAAGAACCAAACATATCGAAACGAGAAGAAACCTCGAGAAATAACCCTGGTGCACCGTGTTGTCCGGAGGCCGTCGCTACAACAGCATTCGCACACCCCAGTCACACAACAACAGGGCAGTGACTACATGAAGAAATATACCCACGTATAAACGCATTCCATAAATTCTCCAGAAGAAGGCCGTTCACCGAGTTGACGGAGAGGTATATAACGTCGGTGTCCACGAAACTAATTGTGAAGGAAGTTGTACAGAACTCCAGGTGTAACACTTACAGACTTGATATAAACTGTTAACTTTGTTATTCAATTTGTTATCCCAGTTGGACTAATTTGTTGTTTAATAAAAGATGAAAACTTAAAACCTTGAGAGTTTTATTCTGTCTACCCCTAACTCACGCTACACACATGACCAATGTCAAAAATTTCAATGCACATTAAAAGAAAAACAATATAATGTTTCGGTATGTTTTTGCGAATCTTGCCAAATCATCATTCGACCTCAGAAGGAGTCGACACCCACAGGCTGAGAATTGATGTTTCAAGGTTGAATAAATCACTGATTGAATGATTGATTGGTTGGTTGGTTGATTGATTAATTGATTGATTGACTGAGGACAAAATGACTGATAAATGTAAAGATTTTGAATAAATGTTGGTCAAGTATATACATCTGTTGCAATTCATAATAAAACGTTTGAAAAATTTTTCTAGCGAGTTTCATAATTTGAAATAATTATAAAAATTCATAAATTCATAGTTTGTAAAAAAAAAACAACAAATTTTTATCCCAACTTTTATTCAAAAAAATCTGTCAAAAAACCAGATTATATCTAACAAAAAAACTGTTATTTCATACTCTACACAAGACGTGTCTCACATTTCTGATGTGTGTGACCACAAAGTTGTTTTTGCACACCTCTGAATTGTAAGGCACCAATTCATACTTTTTGTTTTTGTATTCAAATGAGCCAGTCTGCAATTTGTTTAAAATTGATAACCATTATTTTGATAAAAATATTCTTTTACATTTAGTTAATGATGATACTGTCATTTTGATAATAGTGTTTCTACTGAAGACATTACGAAATCTATTTGCATCAAATGTGTTTAATCATCAGTTTTTGTAAAAACTTTAAAAAAATTGTTTCGATTGATAAATGATATGTCTGAAATCGGAAATGCAATTTCCGATTAAATCAAGAACCATTATAAAGTTTTTACTTAATGAGTTACTCAGTGTTCAATTTTACTGTGAAAAAATATAAATAGCTCACCTAATAAAACTCTTCTCTAACATTTACGGGATAATGATAAGTGAAAACATCTTTTGACTTTTTATCTTCGTACATGCAATAGCTCTTTGAATTAATAATTTATTATTTTCAGTTTTAAATAAAAATGAAATTCTATTTTTTCAAACATTAACTTTCAAATGCTGTATTTAAAACATAGCAGAAATTTCAGGGAGGTACCTGATGTTTGCCTGAACGGGGTATGGAAACCGTTTTAAGATTCCCCCTATTCTTGTTGACCTGTACGGCGAACAACAACACCTTTGGACATGGCTCTACATCTTCGTCTGAAACAAAAACATAAACAAATCTGGAATTAACATAATTTATTTTTAACAGTAAAAATATTGAAATAAACATCACCAACCAGTTGATATCTGTGAACAGCGATTTACATGTAACACACTCATCATCATAATAAAAATAATAATAAATGACATAATTTTTTTTTATTCAGTATTTTGAAAAATAGAACTTAGTGAACTTAATCAGGAGACAAACAACTGCAGTTTATTTAATGATTTCTTTCGGCTAAAATTTAAATTTCTTGCTCAACGCTAATATATACATCAAATGAATGCAACTAATCAATTTATATTCAATCAAAGCAATTTTTTATTTTGTATGAGGCAACATAACCTCAATTTTATGCATTATTAAATTAAAAGATATTGAACCAGAAAAAAATAGAAATCAATTTATTTTTACATAGTGTTTTTATTATTAAACTGTGTAAATATTTAATTGCAAATTTATGAACAAACATTTACCATATCCTAACATGGTTTTTTTTTGCATTTTCACGGCGTTTAGAGGCTATCTTTACGCCATCTCGTCATCGACGAAAGTCGGATTTCTTTTTGATTAAAAGTTCAAAAATTGTCAGTTAACATTATCGTCACCAAAATTGAAATCATTTTTCCGAGATTTTCATTGAGAAAACAATTTATGAGCCAACGAGAGACTGAACTTTTTTGACTTTGACATATTTATTGCATTTCAAAAATATATTCCTATAAACGCCGGAATGATCACATTGCGCTAAAATCATTTGTTATCCTAACTATTGTTATCTTTGTTGTATTTGTAATCTTCGGATCGTAAACCAAAGGATTGTAAAAAGATATCGAATCTATCTACCATAAATGCTTCCATGGTCCTGTTAAAACACACACGTTAGTAGAGGTTTTCGAGCGAGGTTAGAAGCGAAGTTGTAATTGTAAAGCATGTAGTTACTTGGATTAGTTTAGTGTTTTTATTACTGTTGGCATTTAAATAACGTTCAATAAAGTGAATTTGGTATGTTGAAGATTCGTGAATGTGTAATTTCTGAGTGACCATTTTTCAACCAAATTTTATTAGCTTGAAATTAGCGATTTTGGCAGATATTTTCAGCCTATTCTGTGTCAACTATTGGATTGCCTAATTTTATAAAAGTAGAGATTTCATTTAATCCATTTCTCTATTCTGCAAAAAATGTTGGTTGTTTGTTGAAACCCTCAAACCCTACCCCCGATAGCGTGTTTTATGGAGCATCAAATGTCTCTTTAGCTTAAACAGTTGAGTTTTTTAAATATTAAGGATTCTTTTCACAGGCTGTTGTGGAAATCCGCGCAAAATAAATGTTATTATTATTATTATTTTACGGCTGATGCCGATAACTGCGTCTGCCTAAATTCTAGATTTAGGCAGACGCAGTCGATAACATCTTTGGCCAAAAAAAAGATGACCTGTAGCGCGGACAATAAGGTCACCATGATTTGCCGACCTCAACCGAGCTCGAACAGGAAAATTAGACACTGATTTCATAATTTCTTTTATATAGTCTGGTGAGTTTACGCCAAAAAAGTCTAAGCTTTTTAATTTTTTTTATTGAGTTTTTCTTGTATTTTTCAATTGAAATTTGATTTTAAAATAGTAGTTTAGTGCAGTTTTTAATGTTTGTTGTTAGTTAAAAGACATCTCTCCTGCCAAAACATGAAGGCTGCGGGGTGATGATGTTCTGTATGCACCCGGGCATTTGCATAATGATTCATTATAAATCAAAGGAAATATCTTTTTATATGATTCTTGGGTAGAGAATATAAATATAAATAAATAATGGGTTTAAACGTAAGTTAAATATGCCCATATCAAAATATCATTAAAAGACAACAAAAAGTAATCAAACAACAATGTCCATTTTATGATCATAGAAAAATTCTTTGTTGGCCATATATAAATCAAAATTCTTCTTGAAGTTGGAAACAGTATCTGATTCAACAACACATGTCGGTAAATTGTTCTAAATAGAGATCACTCTGTTAGAAAACGAATACTTTCTTGTATTTGTATGGAACTTTTGAACATGTATTTTATAGCGATGCACTCTGGTACGTGGATCCGTATCAAAACACAAAGCTGGTGAGGAATCTCTATCTACCATACCTTTCGCGATGTTAAAAATCGTTAATATGTCTCCACGAACTCTTCTAAATCTTATAGTTGGCAAGCCAAGGAACTTCAATCGATTCGAGTAACAAAGGCCTTTGCAATCCCTGACCAGCATGGTTGCCTGTTTCTGAACCTTTTCCAATTTGTCAATTTCCTTTATTTTTCAAGGAGACGATACACTGGCACCATACTCTAACTTTAACCTAATTAAAAATTTATATATCAAAATAAATGACTCTCTAGTTAAATTTTTAAAGTTTCTGTATAAAAATCCTAAAAGAACAAAACATTTATTAATGACATGATGTATATACTTAGAAAAGCTCAGTGAACATTCAAACAAAACCCCCAAATCGTTTACTTCACCACAAAAATCCAAGTTAGAATTTTTAATATTATAACACCAATTATTATCCAATTGACATTATACGGAATACTAATATGCAAGTTTATTTTGAAATTTCCTATCTATTTTTATTTCACTTCATTTTTTAGTATGACTTAATTTCACGAATAAAAAGTATAATCCAAGATCTAGGATAATAAAAAACAATGACTTCATTCCCATTTACTGCGTTTTTCCAAAACCTGTTCTTTCAATAAAAAATTACATTTTAAACAGATGAATGTTCGTCTCACGATTAAGTGTGTTTCTCAAAGTAATATGCACCAGGAACAAACGACCGAATCAAAACTAACCAATTTTTTCAACAGTAACGTTATTATTTGCCATGTCATTTTGTTTTTTTTTTGTTATTTAAACGACATTTCCACACTTCTATGTCATTTCCAGACTATGGACTATGTGTTTCTATGTTTATGCAGCAAATTTTATAAGTCAAAAGTAAAAAAAGTAACAAAACTAAAAAGTTTTTGAAGCAATTTTGAAAAGAGGGTTGACAGATTTTAGTGGTTCCGAAATGTGAATTATTTCTGGCTGATATTGTTTTTTTTTATATTTTGATCTGGTTTTTCATGTCATTCGAATTCGATATTAATCCAAGAAGAAAAAAAAATCCTAGTTTATCCAAACCCTAATTTATAGACCCGAAGCCGAATCATGATGAAGCACTGCTGGTTGGATAAGTAGTCTGTTAGGTCCTCTGCTCAGATTTGTGAATAAATAAACTTATTTAAGTGCATTAGCAATGAGCACTATGTTCTTCAAATATAAATTTTATATAGTAAACATTTGTATTTTAAAATTGAATTTTTTTTGTGACTAGCAGTTTAAAATTGAGTTTAATATTTTTGAGTCGTCAATCACACAGTAATCTTAATTTTAAGAACGGTTGTACGATTGTTGGCACGCACCAACTACTTCACTAAGACCTACTCTAAACTTGCGCACAACTCTACAAGTTCAATAATCTTTGAATGATTTTACCTTGTTTAGTTATGCATCAAACGAATGAGAATTAATGATTGACAATAAATAATTAGCAGAGACTTCAATGCAACATGTTTCCCATGTAATTTGAAAAAAATTTATATATATATATATATATATATATATATATTAGTGAGAAAACTAAAAAAAAACGAATTCATATATTACGTGAATTTAATTGCCCCTTTGACGGCTGTGCACGTCAACATGACTCATATATCGGGATTACTACTACCTCACTGACTAGAAGGCTACGATGCATAAACAGAGTGGTGCTATCAAATTTCATTTGGAATCAACACACTCAATCACAATTAGCCGTGAAATCCTCGACAGCAACACCAAAGTAATATACCAGAACATTAACCACACGCATCTTAAAATTGCAGAAGCAGTCCTAATTGACATCAATAAACCAAAAATAAATATACAACAAAAAATGACAACCTCACTTCCAACCCGGCGCTTAACCAACAACGAAAACAAAGAAGTAATAAAAACTATCATCGCAAATAGTGACAAAGAAGAATATGATGCTATCGATGAAGAAAAGGAGACCAAAGAAGATGACCAGCCAATAAAGAAACCTGACACCTAATTCACATCAAAGTTCAATTTTACAACACCAAAGTTAATTTTTACAACGTCAAAGTTCATCTTGACAAAGTCAATATTTCCCTATATATACAGCAAGGAGCACTAATGATGATTCATTCGAAATCAAAATATGGCCTTATTTGCAGCATGAATTCGAAAAATAAGTTTATTTTGAATTTTAATAAACTAAACGTTCACCAAAAAACTTTAAAAAAAATTGAATGAATGATTAAATATATAAATATATATAAATATATATAAATATATATAAATATATATAAATATATATATATATATATATATATATTTATATATTTATAAATATATCATATTAATTTTGTTCAAGTTCAAAGACTTTGAAGTGTACTTGGTGACATTTATATATATAAATATGTATATAATATATACAAGAATATATGAATATAATAGAATATATATATATATATATATATATATATATATAAATTCAAAATAAACTTATTTTTCGAATTCATGCTGCAAATATGGCCTTATTTGAATTTATAGAATATTGTAAAAATATATATATATATTTTGGTAACAGACTATTGTTAACGCAACATTTCAAAAATTCAACACTACTTTCAACATTGTTCAACTTTTTCATATTTCTTTTTAATTTATTAAAAATTATTTATTTATAACACTACTTTCAACATTGTTCAACTTTTTCATATCT